>NC_136274.1:39788918-39896418 GCF_964187855.1 Myxine glutinosa | reverse complement strand
TGATGATTTTAGAAGTTTGACCTTGAGTTGATCTTTGACCTTTCAACCTCATTGCTTTCCAAATTCAGTGATGCACGATGCAATTGATTTTTAATTTTCAAGTCAATCGGATGAAAAGTGATGATTTTTCAGATGAAAATTGATGATTTTGTAAGTTTGACCTTGAGTCGCCCTTTGACCTTTGATCTTTGAACCTTAAAAATAGTTGGTTTCCCAATTTAGTGACTCAATGTGCAAATGATGTTCAATTTTCAAGTCACTCGGTTGAAAATTGCGAATTTTAGGAATTTGACCTCAAGATGACCTTTGACCTCAAAATAAATAGGCTTCCTCCTTATGACCAACTCTACCATCTGGTGAAGTTGCGTGAAGATCGGTTTAAAATTGTGACCTGTAGGCGACAGACAGACAGACAGACAAACAGGCAGGCTGATGCACAAGACCAACCAATTATATATACTTGAAAAGGCTTAGATTTTGCAAGTAACAAACAAACAGACAGACAGAATAACAAAGTCAACCGACCAATATACTTGAAAATCTTTGATTTTGCAAGTTATACATACATAAACACAGGGGCAATACACCTGGCGCTCACCTGGTAGTGGTAGAATAAACATTATACTGCACTGACTAAAGGTATTTATAACCTATTTCAATTTTTGCTGGAAGACAGGGCAGCATGTAGAATCATATTAACATAATCATAAGACGTTAAACAAACAAACAAAAAAATACCGAGTTTGGGCCTCGCCCCCCCATATTTCCCCACCCCACATACTTCATCAGACCCCAATTTTTCTAATGCCCTGAACAAACATTGGTACATCACGGGTGGTGAAGGTTGTGGTCAAGTTTCATCGAAACGGTGTGTGTAGTTTCAGAGGAAAAAGCAAATTCCTATTTTGGGGGGTCAAACCTGCATCCACTTTGACCCCGGTAAACCCCCTTAGAACCCGATTTTTTTTAATGCCGTGAATTTTTTTTAGTCACAACACAACAAATATAATTTGTGCCAAATTTGGTCGCAATCCCATCAGCGGTTTCGGAGAAGAAGTTTCAAGTGTTTACGGACAGACGACGCGCCATCGCATACGCTCCCCTGAACTTCGCTCCAGGTGAACTCAAAAGTATTTATGAATATGTATCCATATACCCTACATACAAATAGGGTGCATGGAGGTTGGAATAGCGGTTGGTAAACCGGCTGCTATGGTTCAAAGGGTTAAGATTATAAATATTAATCAAGACTCTTAGTTGTAATTTGATCAAGTTGCAATTTGTTGCAAGAGAGGGCCTCAAACAAGCAAATCAGCAATTTACGAGTTCCCAGTTCGTGAAACATTTGATATGTATTCAAAATAAACAAAAATCCGGGGGACAACCCCCAAACCATCCTGTATTATGATACAGCACAATCAATAATGTATAATTTCCCCAAAACAAAAGCCCAAGTATGAAATGAAATATTGCAGGGAGAGAAGGGGAGTGAGTGATGATGAAGTAGGTGAACGAAGAGTGATGAATGAGAAAACATAAACAACCCCACTCTCCACTCTCCATTTCTCTCCCCTTACCCCCAAATAATTCGATGAAAAGCATTACATCTATTACTACATCTGCACTTTCCATGTTACCTGCTACACCTGACTGAGCATGAGAGTGCGCAAGCTTAAAGTCCACGCGAGTGCATGTCGAGAGCGGGGCAGAAAATGTTCTTTCTCACAGTTTGTATAATAGCCAGAAATATGGACAATTGTTCACTTGCCTCCACAACCCATAGTGAAAGACAAGACATGAGATGACAGAGCAGGAGTCATAGGGCAAGGAAGGCACGTCGTAAGACATCCAGTATATAGATCATGAGCATAGTGTCCATCTCCTGTGCTCATACAAGGTGAGCTGTTCAAGAAGCAAAACCTGCAGGATACAAGGTGAGCTGTTCAAGAAGCAGAACCTGCAGGATACAAGGTGAGCTGTTCAAGAAGCAGAACCTGCAGGATACAAGGTGAGCTGTTCAAGAAGCAGAACCTGCAGGATACAAGGTGAGCTGTTCAAAAAGCAGAACCTGCAGGATACAAGGTGAGCTATTCAAGAAGCAGAACCTGCAGGATACAAGGTGAGCTGTTCAAGAAGCAGAACCTGCAGGATACAAGGTGAGCTGTTCAAGAAGCAGAACCTGCAGGATACAAGGTGAACTGTTCAAGAAGCAGAACCTGCAGGATACAAGGTGAGCAGTTCAAGAAGCAGAACCTGCAGGATACAAGGTGAGCTATTCAAGAAGCAGAACCTGCAGGATACAAGGTGAGCTGTTCAAGAAGCAGAACCTGCAGGATACAAGGTGAGCTGTTCAAGAAGCAGAACCTGCAGGATACAAGGTGAACTGTTCAAGAAGCAGAACCTGCAGGATACAAAGTGAGCAGTTCAAGAAGCAGAACCTGCAGGATACAAGGTGAACTGTTCAAGAAGCAGAACCTGCAGGATACAAGGTGAGCTGTTCAAGAAGCAGAACCTGCAGGTTACAAGGTGAACTGTTCAAGAAGCAGAACCTGCAGGATACAAGGTGAGCAGTTCAAGAAGCAGAACCTGCAGGATACAAGGTGAGCAGTTCAAGAAGCAGAACCTGCAGGATACAAGGTGAGCAGTTCAAGAAGCAGAACCTGCAGGATACAAGGTGAACTGTTCAAGAAGCAGAACCTGCAGGATACAAGGTGAGCCATTCAAGAAGCAGAACCTGCAGGATACAAGGTGAGCTGTTCAAGAAGCAGAACCTGCAGGATACAAGGTGAGCTGTTCAAGAAGCAGAACCTGCAGGATACAAGGTGAACTGTTCAAGAAGCAGAACCTGCAGGATACAAGGTGAGCTGTTCAAGAAGCAGAACCTGCAGGATACAAGGTGAGCTGTTCAAGAAGCAATACCTGCAGGATACAACATGAGCTGTTCAAGAAGCAGAACCTGCAGGATACAAGGTGAACTCATCAAGAAGCAGAACCTGCAGGATACAAGGTGAACTGTTCAAGATGCAGAACCTGCAGGATACAAGGTGAACTGTTCAAGACGCAGAACCTGCAGGATACAAGGTGAACTGTTCAAGAATCAGAACCTGCAGGATACAAGGTGAGCTGTTCAAGAAGCAGAACCTGCAGGCTACAAGGTGAACTATTCAAGAAGCAGAACCTGCAGGATACAAGGTGAACTGTTCAAGAAGCACAACCTGCAGGATACAAGGTGAGCTGTTCAAGAAGCAGAACCTGCAGGCTACAAGGAGAACTGTTCAAGAAGCAGAACCTGCAGGATACAAGGTGAGCTGTTCAAGAAGCAGAACCTGCAGGTTACAAGGTGAACTGTTCAAGAAGCAGAACCTGCAGGATACAAGGTGAACTGTTCAAGAAGCACAACCTGCAGGATACAAGGTGAGCTGTTCAAGAAGCAGAACCTGCAGGCTACAAGGTGAACTGTTCAAGAAGCAGAACCTGCAGGTTACAAGGTGAACTGTTCAAGAAGCAGAACCTGCAGGATACAAGGTGAGCAGTTCAAGAAGCAGAACCTGCAGGATACAAGGTGAGCAGTTCAAGAAGCAGAACCTGCAGGATACAAGGTGAACTGTTCAAGAAGCAGAACCTGCAGGATACAAGGTGAGCCATTCAAGAAGCAGAACCTGCAGGATACAAGGTGAGCTGTTCAAGAAGCAGAACCTGCAGGATACAAGGTGAGCTGTTCAAGAAGCAGAACCTGCAGGATACAAGGTGAGCTGTTCAAGAAACAGAACCTGCAGGATACAAGGTGAGCTGTTCAAGAAGCAAAACCTGCAGGATACAACATGAGCTGTTCAAGAAGCAGAACCTGCAGGATACAAGGTGAACTCATCAAGAAGCAGAACCTGCAGGATACAAGGTGAGCTGTTCAAGAAGCAGAACCTGCAGGATACAAGGTGAGCTGTTCAAGAAACAGAACCTGCAGGATACAAGGTGAGCTGTTTAAGAAGCAAAACCTGCAGGATACAACATGAGCTGTTCAAGAAGCAGAACCTGCAGGATACAAGGTGAACTCATCAAGAAGCAGAACCTGCAGGATACAAGGTGAGCTGTTCAAGAAGCAGAACCTGCAGGATACAAGGTGAAATGTTCAAGAAGCAGAACCTGCAAGATACAAGGTGAACTGTTCAAGAAACAGAACCTGCAGGATACAAGGTGAGCTGTTCAAGAAGCAGAACCTGCAGGATACAAGGTGAGCTGTTCAAGAAGCAGAACCTGCAGGATACAAGGTGAACTGTTCAAGAAGCAGAAGCTGCAGGATACAATGTGAGCTGTTCAAGAAGCAGAACCTGCAGGATACAAGGTGAACTGTTACAGAAGCAGAACCTGCAGGATACAAGGTGAGCTGTTCAAGAAGCTGAACCTGCAGGATACAAGGTGAGCCGTTCAAGAAGCAGAACCTGCAGGATACAAGGTGAGCTGTTCAAGAAGCAGAACCTGCCGGATACAAGGTGAGCTGTTCAAGAAGCAGAACCTGCAGGATACAAGGTGAGCTGTTCAAGAAGCAGAACCTGCAGGATTCAAGGTGAGCTGTTCAAGAAGCTGAACCTGCAGGATACAAGGTGAGCTGTTCAAGAAGCAGAACCTGCAGGATACAAGGTGAACTGTTCAAGAAGCAGAACCTGCAGGATACAAGGTGAGCTGTTCAAGAAGCAGAACCTGCAGGATACAAGGTGAACTCATCAAGAAGCAGAACCTGCAGGATACAAGGTGAACTCATCAAGAAGCAGAATCTGCAGGATACAAGGTGAGCTGTTCAAGAAGCAGAACCTGCAGGATATACAAGGTGAACTGTTCAATAAGCAGAACCTGCAAGATACAAGGTGAACTGTTCAAGAAGCAGAAATAACCTGCAGGATACAAGGTGAGCTGCTCAAGAAGCAGAACCTGCAGGATACAATGTGAGCTGTTCAAGAAGCTGAACCTGCAGGATACAAGGTGAGCTGTTCAAGAAGCAGAACCTGCAGGATACAAGGTGAACTGCTCAAGAAGCAGAACCTGCAGGACACAAGGTGAGCTGTTCAAGAAGCAGAACCTGCAGGATACAAGCTGAGCTGTTCAAGAAGCTGAACCTGCAGGATACAAGGTGAGCTGTTCAAGAAGGTGAACCTGCAGGATACAAGGTGAGCTGTACAAGAAGCAGAATCTGCAGGATACAAGGTGAGCTGTTCAAGAAGCAGAACCTGCAGGATACAAGGTGAGCTGTTCAAGAAGCAGAACCTGCAGGATACAAGGTGAGCTGTTCAAGAAGCAGAACCTGCAGGATACAAGGTGAGCTGTTCAAGAAGCAGAACCTGCAGGATACAAGGTGAACTGTTCAAGAAGCAGAACCTGCAGGATTCAAGGTGAGCTGTTCAAGAAGCTGAACCTACAGGATACAAGGTGAGCTGTTCAAGAAGCAGAACCTGCAGGATACAAGGTGAACTGTTCAAGAAGCAGAACCTGCAGGATACAAGGTGAGCTGTTCAAGAAGCAGAACCTGCAGGATACAAGGTGAGCTGTTCAAGAAGCAGAACCTGCAGGATACAAGGTGAACTGTTCAAGAAGCAGAACCTACAGGATACAAGGTGAACTGTTCAAGAAGCAGAACCTGCAGGATACAAAGTGAGCTGTTCAAGAAGCAGAACCTGCAGGATACAAGGTGAGCTGTTCAAGAAGCAGAACCTGCAGGATACAAGGTGAGCTGTTCAAGAAGCAGAACCTGCAGGATACAAGGTGAAATCATCAAGAAGCAGAACCTGCAGGATACAAGGTGAACTCATCAAGAAGCAGAACCTGCAGGATACACGGTGAGCTGTTCAAGAAGCAGAACCTGCAGGATACAAGGTGAGCTGTTCAAGAAGCAGAACCTGCAGGATACAAAGTGAGATGTTCAAGAAGCAGAACCTGCAGGATACAAAGTGAGCTGTTCAAGAAGCAGAACCTGCAGGATTCAAGATGAGCTGTTCAAGAAGCAGAACCTGCAGGATACACGGTGAGCTGTTCAAGAAGCAGAACCTGCAGGATACAAGGTGAGCTGTTCAAGAAGCAGAACCTGCAGGATACAAAGTGAGATGTTCAAGAAGCAGAACCTGCAGGATACAAAGTGAGCTGTTCAAGAAGCAGAACCTGCAGGATACAAGGTGAACTGTTCAAGAAGCAGAACCTGCAGGATACAAGGTGAGCTGTTGAAGAAGCAGAACCTGCAGGATACAAGATGAGCTGTTCAAGAAGCAGAACCTGCAGGATACAAAGTGAGCTGTTCAAGAAGCAGAACCTGCAGGATACAAAGTGAGCTGTTCAAGAAGCAGAACCATTGCTGCATCAGCTCACCCACATGGCTCCTCACATTCGAGCATGCGTCCCTCAATGCAGCCGAACAAATATTTCCATAACGAAGAAAAGACTCAATTCAGACTTCTCTAGATGTCCTCGTGGAATGTTTCATCTTAAGAGGACAGAGCATGGAAAGGGCAGTCGGTGTGGACTCACTTGTTGCGGGCTTTGGAGTTGATCTTCGTTTGCCTTCGGTTGGGTTTGCCTTCTAGGGAGAGAAGACAACTTATTTCGAGGGAACTGCCTCACCACAGGGTTCAGTGTAGCCTGGGGATGAGGAAGAGTATGATAACTGAGGATGAGATGGGATGAATCTGTGTGCAAGAGAGAGCAGGTTTCTGTGGAAGAATTCCCAAGTTGAGTTATTATCAGGGGCGGCAGATATATGTAGGTGGACTCTGAGGCGGATGTCTGAAAATTGAAGAAGGATTCTAAAGGAAGGATTTGCCATTGGGAGAAATCAGTGATGGAAAGTTTGCAGATTGAGTCAGTCCCATGGAGTCACAGAAGTCCTTTGCTGAGGTGTCATGGCTGGTGAGAGAGTTACCAACACCCAGCCAATTTGCATGGTGACAATTGAAATCACCACATATGAGGAAGAGAAAATTGGGATGAGTGGTTAAAAGTTGGCCCATGTTGTCAGAGATTGATGTAAATTGAGTTCGGAGGCCTCCACAACGCACAGACAAACAAGGGGTGGGAGTGGAAGGGAAGTCACACCCAAAGGTATTCCTGGGGTGGTGGAGGTGTAAGAGCAGTACACAGACAGTGAGAAATGGTTAAAATTCACTGTCTACCTCTCAAATTCTGATCAGATCCAATACAGGCCAAAAATATTCACATCACCATACGTGTGACAGACATACAGACAGACAGACAGACTATGTATATATATATATATATATATATATATATACACATTAGCTTGGCTCGGCTCGGTATGCTCGCCTCACCACGCGTCGTTACTGAAGAACAGGCTTATTTTAGCTCAGGATAATGACTGTACCTGAGCTGCTGTGTTGTCATGATTTACACCAATCATAATACAAACAATTATTTTGCACAAATGTATTTGTAGTGTTTGTGATATTACATTTTTATAAGCAATTTAGGTTGAAGATTTATGTTGAAAAAAAAACGATTAAAAAAAGGAAACCCTCAGCACATACATACAGGGAGGGGGTGGTGCAGACTGGATGTTTGGAACGATTACACCACACAACCATGTAATTCAAAACACCTCACCACCACGTAATTTAAAACACCTCACCACCATGTAATTCAAAACACCTCACCACCACGTAATTCGAAACACCTCAGCACCACATCATTTAAAACATCTCACCACGAGGTAATTCAAAACACCTCACCACCACGTAATTTAAAACACCTCACCACCATGTAATTCAAAACACCTCACCACCACGTAATTCGAAACACCTCAGCACCACATAATTTAAAACATCTCACCACCAGGTAATTCAAAACACCTCACCACCACGTAATTTAAAACACCTCACCACCATGTAATTCAAAACACCTCACCACCATGTAATTCAAAACACCTCATCACCACATAATTTAAAACACCTCACCACCAGGTAATTCAAAACACCTCACCACCATGTAATTTAAAACACCTCACCACCATGTAATTCAAAACACCTCAGCACCACGTAATTCAAAACACCTCACCACCATGTAATTCAAAACACCTCACCACCACGTAATTTAAAACACCTCACCACCATGTAATTCAAAACACCTCACCACCACGTAATTTAAAACACCTCACCACCACGTAATTTAAAACACCTCACCACCATGTAATTCAAAACACCTCACCACCACGTAATTTAAAACACCTCAACACCATGTAATTCAAAACACCTCACCACCATGTAATTCAAAACACCTCACCACCACGTAATTTAAAACACCTCACCACCATGTAATTCAAAACACCTCACCACCACGTAATTTAAAACACCTCACCACCATGTAATTCAAAACACCTCACCACCACGTAATTCGAAACACCTCAGCACCACATAATTCAAAACACCTCACCACCATGTAATTCAAAACACCTCACCACCATGTAATTCAAAACACCTCACCACCATGTAATTTGAAACACCTCAGCACCACATAATTCAAAACACCTCACCACCATGTAATTCAAAACACCTCACCACCACGTAATTTAAAACACCTCACCACCATGTAATTAAAAACACCTCACCACCACGTTATTA
Organism: Myxine glutinosa; assembly: GCF_964187855.1. Taxonomy (NCBI): domain Eukaryota; kingdom Metazoa; phylum Chordata; class Myxini; order Myxiniformes; family Myxinidae; genus Myxine; species Myxine glutinosa. The sequence goes on along the minus strand of NC_136274.1, from coordinate 39,887,809 downwards.
AAAACACTTCACAACCACGGAAACAAAAGTTTGAGGGAGTAAGTAGTTCAGTGACCACACAGACACTGCCCAGATATGCAGATATTTTGATAGATGACTGTACCTGAGTTGCTGTTTTGTCATGGTTTACATTACACCAATCATAATACAAACAATTATTTTGCACAAATGTATTTGTAATATACGCGATATTACATTTTATAAACAATTGAAGTTGAAGACTTAAGTTTGAAAAAAAGAAATTTTTTTCCAAAAAAATTCCCCCCACAAAAAAAAAAATTGGGAATTTTTTCAAAACAAAATACCCTTAGGACATACCCACGGGAGAGATAGGTGCATACCAGAAGTTTGGTAGGATTTCACAAAAGTTTGAGGGAGTAGTTCAGTGACAACACAACACAGGACAACACAAGACAGGACAAACATTGCACATATATATATATATATATATATATATATATATATATACTAGCTTGGCTCGGCTCGCGCGTCGATACTGAGGTACAGGCTTATTTTAATTGAGTCTAATGACTGTACCTGAGTTGCTGTGTTGTCATGATTTACACCAATCATAATACAAACAATTACTTTGCACAAATGTATTTGTTGTGTTTGTGATATTACATTTTTATCGGCAATTTAGGTTGAAGATTTAGGTTGAATGTTTTTTTTTCAAGAAAGAACCCCTCTGCACATACATAGGGGAGGGGAAGGTGCAGACTGTAAGTTTGGGACGATTACACCTCACCACCACGCAATTCAAAACATCTCACCACCAAGTAATTCAAAACACCTCACAGCCATAAAACACGTAATAAAAACACCTCACCACCACAAAATTAAAAACACCTCACCACCACGAAATTGAAAACACTTCACAACCATCAAACACGTAATAAAAACACCTCACATCCATAAAACACGTAATAAAAACACCTCACATCCATAAAACACGTAATAAAAACACCTCACATCCATAAAACACGTAATAAAAACACCTCACATCCATAAAACACGTAATAAAAACACCTCACATCCATAAAACACGTAATAAAAACACCTCACATCCATAAAACACGTAATAAAAACACCTCACCACCATAAAATTAAAAACACCTCACAGCCATAAAACACGTAATAAAAACACCTCACAGTCATAAAACACGTAATAAAAACACCTCACATCCATAAAACACGTAATAAAAACACCTCACATCCATAAAACACGTAATAAAAACACCTCACATCCATAAAACACGTAATAAAAACACCTCACCACCATAAAATTAAAAACACCTCACAGCCATAAAACACGTAATAAAAACACCTCACAGTCATAAAACACGTAATAAAAACACCTCACCACCACGAAATTAAAAACACTTCACAGCCATAAAACACATAATAAAAACACCTCACAGTCATAAAACACGTAATAAAAACACCTCACCACCACGAAATTAAAAACACCTCACAGCCATAAAACATGTAATAAAAACACCTCACCACCACAAAATTAAAAACACCTAACAGCCATAAAACACGTAATAAAAACACCTCACCACCATAAAATTAAAAACACATCACAGCCATAAAACACGTAATAAAAACACCTCACAGTCATAAAACACGTAATAAAAACACCTCACCACCACGAAATTAAAAACACTTCACAGCCATAAAACACGTAATAAAAACACCTCACAGTCATAAAACACGTAATAAAAACACCTCACCACCACGAAATTAAAAACACCTCACAGCCATAAAACATGTAATAAAAACACCTCACCACCACAAAATTAAAAACACTTCACAGCCATAAAACACGTAATAAAAACACCTCACCACCACAAAATTAAAAACACATCACAGCCATAAAACACGTAATAAAAACACCTCACAGCCATAAAACACATAATAAAAACACCTCACTACCACGAAATTAAAAGCACTTCACAGCCATAAAACACGTAATAAAAACACCTCACAGTCATAAAACACGTAATAAAAACACCTCACCACCACGAAATTAAAAACACCTCACAGCCATAAAACATGTAATAAAAACACCTCACAGTCATAAAACATGTAATAAAAACACCTCACCACCACAAAATTAAAAACACCTAACAGCCATAAAACACGTAATAAAAACACCTCACAGCCATAAAACATGTAATAAAAACACCTCACCACCACAAAATTAAAAACACCTAACAGCCATAAAACACGTAATAAAAACACCTCACAGCCATAAAACACGTAATAAAAACACCTCACCACCACAAAATTAAAAACACCTCACAGCCATAAAACACGTAAAACAAACACCTCACAGATACGAAATTAAAAACACCTCACTACCACGTCATTTAAAAACACCTCACCACCAAGTAATTCAAAACACCTCACCACCACATAAATCAAAACACCTCACCATCATGTGATTTAAAAACACCTCACCATGTGATTTAAAAACACCTCACCACCACATAATTCAAAACAGCTCATCACCAACTAATTAAAAACACCTCACCACCACGTAAATCAAAACACCTCACCATCATGTGATTTAAAAACACCTCACCACCACATAATTCAAAATACCTCACCACCACGTTATTCAAAACCACCACAACGTTATTAAAAACACTTCACAACCACGGAAACAAAAGTTTGAGGGAGTCGTTAAGTGACAACACAGACACTGCCCAGATGTGTAGATATCTATCTATAATTCCATTAATCTCTGTGTGTATGTGTGTATGTGTGTATGTGTGTATGTGTGTATGTGTGTATGTGTGTTTGTATGTTTGTCTGTGACCGCTGTTTCTCGACAACCACGGGTCCGATATACTTGAAACTTGCCAGGTATATTGCTGGGGACCCGAGGATGTGCCTTTTCAAGGTTTTAAATTAATCGGACAAGTAGTTACCGAGCTATGGCGATTTAGCCGTTCGCCGTTCGCTTTGGCGTTGCGAATGGACCAAACCATTTCATGTAAATAGAGGGGGGGGAGGGGGTTCTGTGGTCGTTGCGAATGGACCAAACCATTTCATGTAAATAGAGGGGGGGGGGGTTGTCACTGTACTCGCAAGCCGTTCGCCGTTCGCTTTGGCGTTGCGAATGGACCAAAACATTTCATGGACCAAACCATTCCATGTAAATAGAGGGGGGGGGATATAATTTTAGATATATATATAGTACGGGCATGCCCTAGTATAGATAAATGACTGTACCCGAGTTGCCGTTTTGTCATGGTTTAAACCAATCATAATTCAAACAATTATTTTGCACAAATGTATTTGTAATATACGTGATATCACATTTTATAAACAATTGAAGTTGAAAAAAAAAAAATTCCCCAAAAAAAAAAAATTGGAAAATTTTCAAAAAATACCCTTAGGACATACCGACGGGAGAGATATGTGCATACCAGAGGTTTGGTACGATTTCACAAAAGTTTGAGAAAGTAGTTCAGTGACAACACAACACAGGACAGACGCTGCACAAATATATCTATCTATATAAAGCAGTAAAGTATGTTTGTTTGTTTGTTTGTTTGTCCTCTTATAACTCGAGAACTACTCATCGCAGAGCAAAACCAAAGGCATATTCGGAATCAGTACATCTCAGAGCAACTACAGCACACCTTAAAATTTAAAAAACTTCGCGTTTTAAAATTATGACGTCATCAGCGTTTTTCGGAACGTTAATTTTTCAACTTCATATTCGGAATCAGTACGTCCCAGAGAAACTACAGCACACCTTAAATGTTTAAAAAACCTTCGGGTTTTAAAATTATGACGTCATCAGCGTATTTCGTAACGTTAATTTTTCAACTTCATCCGATTGACATGGGACCAACGGCATGTGACAGAGAGTGAAACATACACTTCCGACTTCCGGGTTCGGAATGCGGGACAAATGCCATTTGACAGGGAATAAAAAATAAATGCGACATTCAATTGCCGACAATGACTTCCGACTTGACTCCCCCCTCCCCCTCCCCTCCACCCTACCCCTTCTCCCCCTCCCTTTTCCCCCTCCCCCTTCCCCCTCCCCTCCCTCTCCCCCCTCCCCCTCCCCTCTCCCCACTCATGAGAGCAACACACACTCATGCAAAAATTAATTCATGCAAAAACACACACCCTCACCCACTCACTCATATACACAAAATAAGAAGTAATAATGGCAACAAAAAAAACAAACAAAAAAAACACACACACACACAACCAACCTACACCGTTCGACGTGCCTCCATAAACTTCCTCCATATCCAAAATGAGCCTTTCAAGGCAACCTGGGCCACCTTGTCACACATCCTCCTTCTTTCTGTCCCACACACTCCCAGCCTAGCAAGAAATGCAGAAAAGGAATTGCCAATATACCCTCTACACCCCACCTCAAATGGCTGACACGAAACGCGCCAACCCTTCTCCCGGCACTCTGCCTCCAGCTCACTGTACTTTCCTCTCTTCCTCTCGTGCACCTCCTCCATGTTCTCTTCCCAAGGTACCGACAACTCCCCTAAGATGACCTGTCTTGTTGCAATTGACCAAATGACAATGTCAGGCTGCAACCTTGTCACACAGATCTCCTCTGGGAATACCAATTGTGGCTTTAGGTCTGCCACCACCTGCCAATCACAAGCATCTGACAGCCCTCTTGCTTTCCACCTCCTCCTCTTTCCACTTGGCCCTCTTTGACAAACCACACCTCTCCCCCATCAGTCTCCTTCTCCACTCTTCTCTCTCTCGATCTCAGCACCTCTTGTTGCACCATCTGCACCACCACCGCCAGCACCTGATCATGTCGCCACCTGTATCTTCCTGCTGCCAATGCTACTAAGCATGCACTCAGTGCATGCTGCACCGTTCCCACACCTCCAAACAAATAACCACTCTCCTCCTGCAACAACCCCCACAATCTCAAGTTTACTGGTGACGGAAGCACATCATACGTTGCCCGCAACAGGAAATTCAACAATATTGGCTCCATCCTCCAAATCTCTTGCCACTTCAATATCCTCACCCGCACACCTTCCCACTTAGTCCAAGCACCTTGCTGTGCCTGACCGACTGCTTTCACATATCTCCCCTCCTCTTCCTTTCTTCTCAACTCCCTCTCAACCATCTTCCTCCTCTCTTTCACACATGCCTTTCCCCATCGCTCATGCTCCATCCACCCCAAGCCATGCTTCCCATGCTGTACAATCCCCATGACCTCCTCCTGTTGCAACCGCTCCTCCATCTCGTCCACCTCTGCTCTTGCATTCCACTTCCGACTTCCCTTCTTCTCTGGGAGAGCATTCTTTACCACTGCATCACTTGAATCCCGCAACATCATGAACTCCCGCACCCTCACCACCTTAAACTCCTCGGTTAATTATGTCAAGGGAAACTGGAGTTTTCCACCCTGACCATAAAAGGCAATGTTCGTCAAACAGCGTGGCACTCCCAACCACCTCCTCACAAACCCACTCACCACAACCTCCATCCTCTCTACATGCCCAATTGCAATATCATACATCATCAATGGCCACAATACTCGTGGCATCAACCCAAACTTCAAACACCATACCTTCAACTTACCTGGCAAACCACATCCATCAATCCTCTTCAAACCTCTCAAAAGCTTGTTTCTGACCTCCTCCACTCTTCCCACATCATTCAACTCCACTGTATACCATCTTCCCAAACTCTTCACAGGGGCCTCCACCAATGATGGAACCACCTCCCCTCCTAGCTCAAACCTGTGCATGTTATCCACCACTCCTCATCTCACTATCACACTCCTCGACTTTCTTGCCCACCGCATCAACCTTTCCAGTCGTCCCAGTACCTCTACTGTTGCATCAGCGGACTGTTGGACAACTGTCAGGTCATCCATGAAAGCAAACATTGCTGGCAACCTCTGGCCAGGGGCGAGCTCCACTTCTTTCCCATGTCCACTCACTGCACGTATCAACAACTCCATAACCAGCACAAACAAAATCGCGGAGATGGTACATCCCATCGGGATCCCCACTTCCAACTTCTGCCACTCTGTTACATAGGACTGTGTCGCAAACCGCATCCAAAACTGATCATAATATGCCATCAAAAAATCCCTAAATCTCCGTGGCACCCAAAAGAAATCCATGGCATACCTGATCAAGGCATGCGGCACTGACCCATATGCATTCTCCAAATCCAGCCATACCACCGCCACATCCTTCCTTTGCCTCTTGTAACACTTGCCAGACCATTGCCGAGTGTTCAATGCATCCTGGTGATCCTGGTATTCCTGCCTTCTGCACAGAACCATCCACAAAACCATTCCCTCTGATGAAGCCTGAGAGCCATGCCGCAAAGACACTCATCAATATCTTCCCATCTACATCGAGCAATGATATTGGTCTGAACTGCTCCAGTGTCACAGCCTCCTCCTACTTTGGAATATAAACTCCTTCTGCCCTAGTCCATTGACTGGGCACCACTCCTTGCCTCCATACCACCTTCAGAGCCTTCCACAGATACTGCCTGATGCCTACACAACTCTTAAACACCTTGTATGGCACTCCACTTGGTCCTGGAGCCGATGCCGCCGATGATATATACATATATATTTGAGAAATATATATATATATATATATATATATATATATATATATATATATATATATATATGTATGTATGTACAGTGGGGAGAACAAGTATTTGATACACTGCCGATGTTGCAGGTTTTCCCACTTACAAAGCACGTAAAGGTCTGTAATTTTTATCATAGGTACACTTCAACTGTGAAAGACGGAATCTAAAACAAAAATCCTGAAAATCACATTGTATGATTTTTAAGTAATTAATTTGCATTTTATTGCATGAAATAAGTATTTGATCACCTACCAACCAGTAAGAATTCCGGCTCTCACAGACCTGTTAGTTTTTGCTTTAAGAAGCCCTCCCATTCTCCACTCATTACCTGTATTAACTGCACCTGTTTGAACTCGTTATCTGCATAAAAGACGTCTCCAGACCGTCTCCGACCGCAAAGACCGACCGCAAAGCCGTCTCCAGACCTGTCCACACTCAATCAGACTCCAACCTCTCCACAATGGGCAAGACCAGAGAGCTGTCTAAGGACATCAGGGACAAATTTGTAGACTTGCACAAGGCTGGGATGGGCTACAGGACAATAGGCAAGCAGCTTGGTGAGAAGGCAACAACTGTTGGCACAATTATTAGAAAATGGAAGAAGTTCAGGATGACAGTCAATCTCCCTCGGTCTGGGGCTCCATGCAAGATCTCACCTCGTGGAGCCTCAATGATCATGAGAAAGGTGAGGGATCAGCCCAGCACTACACGGCAGGACCTGGTCAATGACCTGAAGAGAGCTGGGACCACAGTATCAAAGAAAACCATAAGTAACACACTACGCCGTCATGGATTAAAATCCTGCAGCGCACGCAAGGTCCCTCTGCTCAAGCCAGCGCATGTCCAGGCCCGTCTGAAGTTTGCCAATGACCATCTGGATGATCCAGAGGAGGAATTGGAGAAGGTCATGTGGTCTGATGAGACCAAAATAGAGCTTTTTGGTTTAACCTCCACTCGCCGTGTTTGGAGGAAGGAGGAGGATGAGTACAACCCCAAGAACACCATCCCAACCGTGAAGCATGGAGGTGGAAACATCATTCTTTGGGGATGCATGTCTGCAAAGGGGACAGGACGACTGCACCGTATTGAGGGGAGGATGGATGGGGCCATGTATCGCGAGATCTTGGCCAACAATCTCCTGCCCTCAATAAGAGCATTGAAGATGGGGCGTGGCTGGGTCTTCCAGCATGACAACGACCCGAAACACACAGCCAGGGCAACTAAGGAGTGGCTCCGTAAGAAGCATCTCAAGGTCCTGGAGTGGCCTAGCCAGTCTCCAGACCTGAACCCAATAGAAAATCTTTGGAGGGAGCTGAAAGTCTGTGTTGCGCAGCGACAGCCCCGAAACCTGACGGATCTGGTGAAGATCTGTATGGAGGAGTGGGCCAAAATCCCTGCTGCAGTGTGTGCAAACCTGGTTAAGAACTACAGGAAACGTCTGATCTCTGTAATTGCAAACAATGGTTTCTGTACCAAATATTAAGTTCTGTTTTTCTGATGTATCAAATACTTATTTCATGCAATAAAATGCAAATTAATTACTTAAAAATCATACAATGTGATTTTCAGGATTTTTGTTTTAGATTCCGTCTTTCACAGTTGAAGTGTACCTATGATAAAAATTACAGACCTTTACGTGCTTTGTAAGTGGGAAAACCTGCAACATCGGCAGTGTATCAAATACTTGTTCTCCCCACTGTATGTATGTATGTATATATATATATATATAATTATATATATATATATATATAATTATATATACACTTACACTTACAGCTGAGTATCTTGTGTCAGAGTGGCGACCCGTCCACGTTGTAGATATTTTGATTTTGGAACGATCTTTGAGAAAAAGATGCATTAAACAAACAGATATTATGGACGACGTTAGTTCTGTGGTTGCATCGCTTGGCATCGCCATTTTGTCTGAATCTCGCTGTCACTCTGCCCTCAAATTTTGCCCAAGTACTGCTGAACTGAGGTTTATGGAAGTTCAACCAATGAGATTTCTGTTCTAAAATGTTCAAATATATAATTCAATTAAAAAAAAAAAAGTTTTAAAGTTTGTAGAAAACAAAACAAAACAGAGCATTGAATCGGAAGTTTACCACCGTTGATGCACCCTCTTTTACACCACCTTATTTAACACGTCACATTAGTTACACATGCCTGTTGTTTGTGTCCTTTATGAAGTTGCCAAAAACAGTGCGTTTCCTGTTTGGAATAATTTTCAATTTGGTTTGAATGCCAGACAGACATACAGACAAACTGAAGCAATTCTTACTTTACCGTGTGCATGCACGTTTAGGACGAGACTTCCTAAAATTTGCCAAGTTCAGGGCGAAAGTACTGCAAAACTGCAGGATCGTGTTTTGATTCGTACTCTAGTGTTCAAAATATAAAATTCAATTGCAAATAAGTAGTTCCTCGATCATAAAAAATAGACGGATCAACAGACAGAGTGAACCAATTGCTTAACCCCACTTTGCGCTACGTGCGGTGTTATAGTGTTAAGGCCTGTCAAGCATGAAATTCTCAAAGTAGACAAAATTGCAAGGTTCAATGCTTACTTTGATATTAGATGCTCTTGTTTCAAGCCAAATTTAGAGAAAGCTGTGAATATAGATAATATATGTCTCAATTGGGCGATAGAGATTTTAACATAGCACAAGTAGTAAACTTGTCGGCCTTGTACAGTGTACACCCGAACAATTTGTACGCTGACCACCCAGAATATGTTCTCCTGATGATGATCCACAAACAAGGAAGTGGGCTGGCAATTATATTCTTAATCCAGGGAGTATCCAGATCACATCAGGCAACACAATGACAAACCTTGAAGGAATATTTTTCCAACAATCCTTCCCAATCAAACTTGATCCTGCTGAAATTATGGAGCAACCACTCACCATGAAATTCAATGAACAAAAGCTGGAGGAGTCATTGATACAGAACAGGAAACCAGAGGTTGATAATATTTCAAACAACACTTTAAGCTGTTGAAAAGGCCATAAAAAATGTCGCTGAAGTATCTCCCAAGTCGTTAGCAATGAAAGAAGACAGATACATTTTGAGCATGTTAAACTCATGATTTCAAGACCAGTCGACAAAATCAAAATAAATATTTCCCTTTTTGTTGGTCCCACCCGTCCCGAGTATAGGCCATCCAGAAACCAGGAACTTTTCGCGGATACCACGGCCCGATCCCTAGAGCCCGCTCTGTGGTTCCGTTTCCATTGCGCCTGTCCGGTCCCTAGGAGAGGCCTTTCCGGGACCCCAGGAACTTTTCACGGATACCACGGCCTGATCCCTAGAGCCCGCTCTGTGGTTCCGTTTCCGTTGCGCCTGTCCGGTCCCTAGGAGAGGCATTTCCGGACCCCAGGAACTTTTCGCGGATACCGGGGCCCGATCCCTAGAGCCCGCTCTGTGGTTCCGTTTCCGTTGCGCCTGTCCGGTCCCTGGGAGAGGTCTTTCCGGGACCCCAGGAACTTTTTGCGGATACCGGGGCCCGATCCCTAGAGCCCGCTCTGTGGTTCCGTTTCCGTTGCGCCTGTCCGGTCCCTAGGAGAGGCCTTTCCGGGCCCCAGGAACTTTTCCTGACATGAAAATATGTTTGTTTATTAATTTCATTTTATTAATTTATTAATTTGTTTAATAATATCATATAATTTCAATAGGAACTTTTCCTGGACCCCGGCGGGTTGGCTCTAGGGTCACTTTTGGATGATACCAAACTGCCAGTTTTCGAGGTCAGTATAACCATCTATCAGATGTCCTCCAGTACCACAATGAGCTATAATTGCTGATGTTAGGAGTACTGCTCGAGAACTGAACAATGTCGACATTAATGCGGAAATCTCAAGAACCAGATTATGATTTAGTGTCCAGATTAATGATTCTTTTGAATTAATACACACTTCTGAGATTGATTGATGTTACTTTATGAAATAAATATGCTTCCGAAGTACTTCGCCTCATCACGTGGAGGTAAGAGGGTCTGCTTTCTCCTTAGGTTGCTGATATCGAAGTGGTATGTTCAGACTCATTTACACTATCATAACATCAAGCCAAGGCCATTCTATCCATGGGAACAGAGATTAAATGTCATGGGCACAGGTTTTTCTTGTGACCATCAGCATTATTTTCCTGTTTCTGAACCCCTCAAACATTGTTTATTTAATTTAATCACAATGATACTGTAGCGGCTACCGCTGGGTTTTCACAATCGCCTTGCACCTATCAACGACGTGGAGCGATCACCATGCCGGGCTCGTCCAGGACGCCTGGGCAGGCCCGCGCTCAACTTGCCAGGCCTCGGTCGGGACGCCCGGGCATGCCCGGGCATGCCCGGGCAGGCTCGCCCTCAACTTGCCAGGCCGCAGCCAGGACGCTGGGCCACGCCCCCTCTCGCCTTTCCTGGGCAAACGCTCCGGGATAATATGTATATATATTGCTGCCCGATAAACGGGCTTTTCAGAGTGCCTGAGTGTTTGGTTTGATTAAAGCAACTCGGATGAATTCCAGCTTTTTGTCGCGTCCATTCTTCCGATCGACGTGGGAGCCCCAGCTCCTTCATTGGTGACCTACCGACATGGACACGGCAGTCGCCCTTAAACTGCCTACCTTCTGTGAGGCTCACGCGGCGGTTTGGTTCGCACAGGCGGATTCCCTGTTCGCCCTGCGAGGCATCACGGCCGACGACACCCGCTTCCACCATGTGGTAGCAGCGCTCGGTTCGGCCACCGCGGCCCGCGCCCTGAGCCTCCTCGAGAGCCCGCCAGCCGCTGACAAATACGGCGCGATTAAGAAGCTTCTCCTCGACGCTTTCGCCCTCCCATCGGCGGAGCGCGCACGGCGCCTGCTCGACCTGCCCGAGCTCGGCGACACGCGCCCTTCCGAGCGAATGGACTACATGCTTTCACTGCTCGGCGAGCACTCTCCGGCATTCCTGTTCCGGGAGCTGTTCCTCCGTCAGCTGCCTAACCCGGTACGCCTCGCCCTGGCAAGCACGACGATCACAGATCCCCGGGCCCTTGCCAGAGAAGCCGACAAGATCTCCGCCGCAGGACAGCGCATCGCAGCGGCGACATGGGACCCACCGCCGTCCGACGCAACACCCATGGCGCCCGAGCACCCGGCACGGTCGACGATCGAACTGCCGACGCAATTGGCGGCCGCTACACCGAGCCGACCACCTCCAGCACGACGACCGGGGCCTCCACCTGACCAAGCGTGGTGTTACTATCATGCCAGGTTCGGACAGAAGGCCCGGACATGCCGACCCCCGTGCACCTTCGGCAGGCCGGGAAACGGCCGGGCCGGCGTTCATTACCAGCCATGAGCGCCGGCCACACGGGCAACTTACTGTTCATCACGGATAAAGCGTCCGGACGGCGCTTCCTGTGCGACACCGGCGCCCAACTGAGCGTCATACCCGCCTCTGACCAGGACAGGCAATCCGCGGTTTGCGGCCCCTCCTTGGTTGCGGCCAACGGATCGACCATCCGCACCTTCGGCCCGCGCAACGTCACCCTCTGCTTCGGCGGCCAACGCTTTGCTTGGACGTTTGTAACCGCAAACGTGCCCATGGCTCTGCTAGGCGCCGACTTCCTCTGCGCACACGGACTGCTGGTGGACGTCCAACGGCGTCGTTTAATCAACGCCGAAACCTTCAGCTCCCTGGTATGCACATTGAGCAGCTCCGCGCCGACCGAGCTGGCATGCGCCGTCCCGGCGGCGAACGAGTTTGCTCGCCTGCTCACGGAGTTCCCGGCCCTCACGCGGCCGACGTTTTCGGCCGTCGCAGTACGGCATGGGATCGAGCACCACATACCAACCACGGGCCCGCCGGTCTACGCCAGGGCCCGCCGCCTCGACCCAGCCAAGCTCGCCGTGGCGAAGGCCGAATTCGACGCGTTGGAGCACCTCGGCATCGTGCGGCGCTCCGATAGCGCGTGGGCCTCGCCACTGCACATCGTGCCAAAGCCGGGGGGTGGATGGCGCCCGTGTGGCGACTACCGCCGTCTCAATGATGCTACCACCCCCGACAGGTACCCTATCCCGCATATCCAAGACTTCTCCGCCTGTCTGGCGGGACGGGTCATTTTTTCGAAAATTGATCTCATACGGGGATATCACCAGGTACCTGTCAGGGCGGCCGACGTCCCTAAAACGGCAGTCATCACGCCGTTTGGCTTATTCGAATTCTTGCGGATGCCGTTTGGTCTCAAGAATGCGGCTCAGGCGTTCCAGCGCTTGATGGACGGCGTGCTGCGTGACCTGCCGTGCCTTTTCGTTTACCTGGACGACATCCTCGTCGCCAGCACGTCCCGGGCCGAGCACCTCCTCCACCTCCGAACACTGTTCGGGCGCCTCAGCGAGCACGGCCTCATCGTCAACCCGGCCAAATGCCACTTCGGCACGACGGCCGTTGATTTTTTGGGCCACCACATCACCAAGAACGGGGCCGTGCCGCTGCCAACCAAGGTCGAGGCCATCACCACGTTCCCGCGTCCCCGCACCATAAAGGCCCTGCAGGAATTCCTGGGAATGGTGAATTTTTATCACCGCTTCGTGCCCCGCGCTGCTCAACTCATGCGGCCCCTCTACGAAGCCCTCCGGGGCAAGCCGGCCAAGCACGACATCGCCTGGTCCGCAGCAATGGATGCGGCCTTCCAAAGCTCAAAGCGGGCCCTCGCCGACGCAACACTGCTCGCTCACCCGGTGCTCAACGCTCCCATCGCCCTCACCACGGATGCCTCCGACTACGCGGTGGGCGCCGTACATGAGCAATGGGTGAACGGGGTTTGGCAGCCACTCGCTTTTTTCAGCCGGCAGCTCCGGCCGAACGAGCTCAAATACAGCACGTTTGACCGGGAGCTCCTCGGTCTACACCTGGCCGTCCGCCATTTCCGCCACCTCCTGGAGGGCCGACCTTTCACGGCGTTCGTCGACCACAAGCCGTTGGTTTACGCCATGGCCAAGGTCATGGAGCCGTGGTCGGCCCGCCAACAGCGCCACCTCTCCGCCGTGTCGGAGTTTACCACGGACATCCGGCACGTCGCCGGCAAAAACAACGCCGTGGCCGACTGTCTTTCCCGGGCCAGCGCGAATGCGGTCCACCTGGGCGTGGACTTTGCGCTTATGGCGGCGGACCAAACCACCGACACCACGGTGCAAGCCCTCCGGGCGGCGGACACGGGCCTCCGCCTGGCCGACATCCCCTTCGCGGACACTGTCCTGCTCTGCGACGTCTCCCAAGGCCAGCCTCGCCCCATCGTGCCCGTCACCTGGCAACGCCGCATCTTCGCCTCCCTCCACGGCCTTTCCCACCCGGGCCGGAAAGCTTCCCAGAAGCTGGTGTCGGCGCGATTCATCTGGCACGGCCTTCGTCGGGACGTCCGCGACTGGACCAGCACCTGCACGGCCTGCCAACGGGCCAAGGTCCACCGACACACCCAGGCCCCGCTGGCACCTTTCACCGTGCCCGAACGACGTTTCGACCACGTCAACGTGGATCTGGTGGGCCCCCTACCCCCGTCACGGGGGTTCACACACCTGCTCACCATGGTGGACAGGACCACCAGGTGGCCGGAGGCCGTTCCCCTCGTCTCCACCACCACCGTCGACGTGGCGCAGGCTTTCATCGCCACCTGGGTCGCCCGCTTCGGCGCACCGGCGGACATCTCGTCAGACCGCGGACCACAGTTCACCTCCGAGCTGTGGGGCGCGGTCGCCCGCAACCTGGGGGTCAAGCTCCACCGTACTACGGCCTACCACCCCCAAGCAAACGGGTTGTGCGAGCGATTCCACCGCTCCATGAAGGCCGCGCTCATGGCCGGCCTTCAAGACAGCGGTTGGGCCGACCGGCTGCCGTGGGTCCTTTTGGGCCTCCGCACGGCCCCCAAGGAGGACCTCCAGGCATCCACCGCCGAGCTTGTCTATGGCCAGGCGCTACGCGTCCCGGGCGAATTCGTGCCCGACGCTACCAGTCCCTGGTCCGCAGCTCACCAGCGCTCGGACCTCCAGGAGGCCGCCCGACGGTTTGCCCCCGTGCCAACATCCCACCACGGTGACCCCCAGTCCTACGTCCCCCCAGCACTTCACACAGCGGAGTATGTTTTTGTGCGTCACGACGCACATCGGGGGCCACTCCGGCCGCCGTACGACGGGCCCTTCCGGGTGCTGCGACGGGACGACAAGTCGTTCGTCATCGACATCGGCGGCAGGTCGGACCGGATTGCGGTGGACCGCCTCAAGCCGGCGCACGTGGACGTCGACGACCCACCACGGGTGGCCCTTCCACCGCGGCGAGGCCGCCCCCCGTCCACGGTGCCCCCCACTCGACCGCCCACCACCACACCGGACCCCCTCCCGCGACCCCCCAGGGGTCGCTTCGGCCGGGTCATCAGGACCCCCCTCAAATTGACCCTGCCGGTGCAAGTCGATTCTGGGGGGACGTGTGTAGCGGCTACCGCTGGGTTTTCATAATCGCCTTGCACCTATCAAGGACGCGGAGCGATCACCATGCCGGGCTCGTCCAGGACGCCCGGGCAGGCCCGCGCTCAACTTGCCAGGCCTCGGTCAGGACGCCCGGGCAGGCTCGCCCTCAACTTGCCAGGCCGCAGCCAGGACGCTGGGCCACGCCCCCTCTCGCCTTTCCTGGGCAAACGCTCCGGGATAATATGTATATATATTGCTGCCCGATAAACGGGCTTTTCAGAGTGCCTGAGTGTTTGGTTTGATTAAAGCAACTCGGATGAATTCCAGCTTTTTGTCGCGTCCATTCTTCCGATCGACGTGGGAGCCCCAGCTCCTTCAATACCACTTATTGTGGTACTTATTGGAATTAATCCTACTGAGCAATTTGATGCTATTTAAATACTGCATCCAAAAACATAGTATTGATACAGTAACATCTATTTACTTTGAGAAATGTAGATTTTTGTCGTGGGACCTGACTCCAACATGGATATTGCTCCTTGCAGCCTCCGCTCTCTGCAGATATGTTTGCCCAATGGGTATGTGGGTAGCACTGGGAGATGGAACAGAGAATGGTGGGACCTCCACGAGTCGCTTTGAGGTCTGCACTGTTTAGCATCCGTGGCGAGACGTCTGGGGCAGGCCTGACCAAAAGCAATGTTTCTGACCTCGGAGGGGTCAGTCATGGTGGCTGGACATATTTCACACGAGCATTTGATGACAGAAATCAATAGGCAATCTGCTCGTACACACATCGCAATAGCTCATAATATCATTCATTTATTTCCTTTTCCTGGCATCCATCACATTTTAAAAAAGCCCATAAATCCTACTCTAAATTCCATGACTGCTTTGCTATCCCAAAACGACATCCGATTCTCCGGCATTCATCTTTCCCAACAAATGGGAATTAAATGCATTGTGCGTAACATGCATTCTATGCTTTCTTTATGTTTTCCAGGATGGTTTAGTGAAGTATTTAAGAAGCTGCTCTTCAATTCTGCCTTTTCATGATGCACGGAGGGCTGGCAGGATACCCCAGAGGTCTGCACACACGCCTTGGAGCTAGCTGTCTAGGCTGGGTTCGAATCATGACCCAGCTATAAAAACTGTCATCCTGGTGTTTCACAGGCAGGGAGAGGCCCTTGGATGGATGCTATACTGGATACCATGTCTGCACTCATTAGATGGTGAATGTTAAATATCTCTCGGTGTCCTTAACGAGGAGTCTGTGAGCTACTCCTGGCACCTTGACCAAATTACAAATTAATGTTCGAACCTACAGGGGGCACTGCATGAGCAGCACAGCCCCCTTGTATTGATGCAACCAGCGGCCACAGCTGCATACAAGATTAATGAATGACCCCGACCCATGATCTTTCATATCCCCATTAACCATCCTCACCCCATCATTTTGTAAGTTGCTGTGTTTCCTACTCTTACCTCTCCTTGTTCATCTGTTTGTTGTATAAACGTGTTGTCCTGTTCATCATCAGTGTTGCCTTGTACACATTAACTAGACTAGCAACGGTACCCGCCCTACGGGCGGGGCTTCAATTGGGAGGCCCAAATGAAAAGGCTAAATATCAGAAATTGAAGGCTTTTTTTCTTTTAAACGATTATATAAACATCCGTTAAATCTCGATCGGTGCAGCCATTTGTGCGACACCCGGGAAAATAACATCATGCAGGAGCAAGTATCAGCAGGATGTGGCAGTGTGGGACTCCACGTTTCTGATCCTCCTTCATGCCGAAGTAGCCCACCACTTCTCCAAGCATTCCGCTCTTCAGATCCGCCATGAGAGATTTAAGCTTGATACTGAAGACGCGTGCAGTTAGTACTTCCGATGTCGTATGTACTTCCGATACGTGTTTCCTTCATTGTAAAAACTACCAAATCAACAGTTAAAAGGATTTTGAGCCGATAGCTGTTACGGCCTTGGCAAGATCGATGGAGACAGCGATCTGTTAGCGTATTCACCACCCAAATAGCTATGTGGAATTCTCTCATGTGGAGATTAAACTAATCGTGTTCACAATCGCTATGTCATATGTACTCCCGATACGTGTTTCCTTCAGTTGAAATGGGTTGGAATTCTCTCAAGCAGGGACTCAACCCGTGTCCTTATAAAAGGTCACCAAGTTCGATCGGTGCAGCTGTGCAGCGATCGGTGCAGCCGTTTGTGCGGCAGCCGTTTGTGCGGCACCCGGGAAAACAACATCGTCACAATGAGAACAATGAACATTATGCGAACGTGAATGTTATGCGGGAGTCCAAACCTGAGAATGCTGGAGACCAAAGCTGAAATTGGAAAAACTAAATAGCCTATTTTACTCCTGGAGATCACGAGATTATCCACCCAAAATATCGTTGAGATCGGTTCAGCAGTTTTTACGGTACCTTCGAACAGACAGACAGACAGACGGATGGACATTTGGTGAATTATAGTAAGATGAAAGCTGACTTTATAGTTTAAAAAAACAAAAAAAACAACATAACATACCGCACAGTGGTCACAACCTGTGACAAAATCCGGTAACGGGCCGATTGGGAAATGCGCATTTGATGTGCTATTAAAAGATTAACTCGACACCTCTCATCCATGTCAGCCTCCCCACGGTTATATCAGAATGAGCTGATTCATCGTACGGTCACGGATTGTTTAACCCGAATATGGGGCCATTCAAAAATTAAGTGACGCTTTTTTTAGGGAGGCGGGCTTCATTAAACCTTACTAATAATTTTTATTCAACATTGATTATATTTTTCCGTCTACCTCATCGTGAGTAACATTCGACCCAACCAAAGCCAATGGAAATCTGATACAACAAACCCGAGCAGTGTATTAATCACAGATGCCTACAGGCCTGATGTCTTAGGCCCACCAGAAAACCAAGATGGCGGTAATATTATTTCGTCTGGGTGCCATGGGCCATGATGGGTGGAGTCAAGTGAAAAATGCGGGTGGGGTCCCCCACGGGTGGTCCGACATGCGGGGTGGTCCGACAGCTGTCGACCAATAGGTGCACATTTCAAAATTGGACTCCCAATAACCACACCACCACCAACAACAACAACAACAAACATGCAAAGCTCTTGTAGACCTTAAAAAGACAACTGAATGCAATATTATTGTTTACTTACATGATCACGTTCATTTTCAAGTAGTTCATTTCAAAAGCCTTTTGAAATTAAAAGATTAGTTTTTTTTAAAGTCCACCTGGTGACCTGGACTAACTGATTTGAATTTTACCTGACGAGGTCGACAAAGGAATCCGATTGATGTTTTTGTCATGCAAACCAGGAAATCGAAACCCTTCCAATTGCTCTTGCGATTGATTAAAGCGAATTTGATTTTACCTTGAGAGTCTGTAAGGGGTTTTTGTTTCGTTTTGTGAGACAGACATCGTGTCATGATTTAAACGTTCATCTCAACACCAGCCTTGGACAGCAAATTATGCATTAAAACTTCGAGTATTGGAGATAGATGAGTACATGAATATTGGCAAGACGGGTAGGTAGTTTCGGTAAGGATGGGTACTTGTAAACACTTGTAGTGATATCTAGTCAAAAGGTGTATACGCTGTCAGTGCCTCCCTCACCCCCGCAAAAAACAAAGCATACACTAGAAAGTTCATAGAACACCTTGCCCCATGTAGTGTTCAATTACATAATTCAATCGAAATAAAATAAAGATTTCAAAGGTCATAGAAAACTAGAACAATGCGACTGTGTCGCCAATATGCCTCCGCATAGTCCCACAATGGGTAGATGCCATCACTCTGCATATGTATGGGTAGGGGATCACGTTTGTGAAGTTTCGACATCATGACATGACAAGCATGACAATCATGGTTGCCTGTTTGAAGCAATGTTTTTATGGCCGGATGCCCCTCCTGATGCCAGCCCTTAGTCGCCTCCTACGATGCCCAAAAATACGGTGTACCTATTCTAAATCGGGGTACACACCGGGATCATTCATCCCAGTGAATGATGCGTAACATGCATTCATGATTTCGCACCAAATTGCTCAACTATCAACCGGGATTTGATTCCAGGATCCTCGGATCCCAAGCCAGCACCCTAACCGCTAAGCCAACACCAGGCTTTCGTATTGTACGAGACTAGTGGAATGTATTGAAAGGACTAGCTCCTCACCACATACAAGGCTTTAATCCGCAGCTCAATGGAATACTGTTCCCCCCTCTGGGCTGGTGCTCCTGCCTCACACCTAGCTCGGCTTCAGGCTGTTGAAACCAAAGCTTTCAGAATCATTGGAATCTCCTGCGATTAAGCTAACTCCGAGGGCCTTTCACTCACTCACTGCAGGCAGGTTGGTGGACTTTCTGTCTTCTTCCGACTCCTATCTGGCCTAGCTCCCCCAGCTCTCTCTGTGCTCTGTCTCCCAAATATTCCTACAGGTCGCACAAGATCTGCCAGCAACCCTCTTTGGTGAAACTGCCAAAATCAAGACTCTGCTCACCTTCACTCTTTCATTCCCCTTTTCTCCCGCCTCTGGAACAAACTCCCTTACTCTCTTCAATCCCACTCCTCCCTCCAGGTCTTTAAAACAGCTGTTCACCACCATCTCTTATCTACCCCCATCCAAAACCTTGATCTTTTCTACCCCCGTTAATTCACCCCAAATCCACCTCTTTCAATCTCTGACTTCATTCCTGAAATTCCTTGTAGTGTCAATTTGTTTTGTACCGTGTACCCCTGAACCGCCCCCTTCCCCCTCACCCCCCCCCCCCACCCCCAGCTCCAGCCCTTTCCCTTCGAACAGATCTCCCGATGTCCTGTTCTCTACTGTTGTGCTTGTGTGCTCCCTCTCTGTCCCCATCTTGTCTCTCCCTCCCTTTATTGTTTTATGTGTCCGTTTGTTTTTTGTGTTTTATGTGCTAATATGTGTTTAATGTGCTAGCTCTTAAATGAGCCTCGATCATGTATACGAAAAAAAAAGAAAAAAAAAGAAGGAACAAAGGAGTGAACATGAACAACCCAGTGTGAGTGCCCCCAATGTCTTACCTTGGATAAATATCGACCAATCTTCTTTGTTCTAATGGGTTATGAAGGTGTGGGTTGCCTTATTTTGTTAGCTCTAGAAACATCTGCTCCCTTTGAAGTAGCCAGAGGTAAAAGGGGTGGGTCGGTACGTAAGTCTGCCGGGGACGTGTTAAGCATAGATTGCTTCAATGACGTCGGGTTTCTTCCAAAAAAAATCAGTCTGGTGTTAAACAACAGTAGTGACAGTTTTGAAAAGGTAATTATACGTTGGATGGAATTGACTGAATAGTTTGTGGTTATAATAACTTTTACTCCAATAATGCCCCACGAAACGCCACGATTAGCTATTTATACATCTTAAAACGGATTTCACCCAAGGCGGAAAACCCCCTTAGGGATAGAGGCAAATGAAGTCGCTACAACCTCCATCATGCGACCCTTAATCCCCATGGCAAGTTTGGTTGAGATTGGAGAAGTAACGACCGAATGTATCGCGGTCAAACAGACAGACACCAAATTGCTCATTTTAGTATGATTGCAATTCCCATGCCAAGTCGACCTGGGGGCATCAAGAGTGAACTATAAAGTGTGTACTGGCATCACATGCTGAGAGCACACCTGGCAGGGCAGGATTGCCAATTTGTGAAGGTCATTGGTGAGCTAACTTGGTTTCAATTGACATTCCGGCGAGTAGCAGTTCAACTACAACTTTGCAATACTTTCCTGAAATTGTCCCGGTCTTAATCCGATTCCTTAACACTCCTTCCATTACTGGAATTTGAACCCACAAGCAGTCTGATTCTTTCACGCAGAGGTAATTGTACCCACTAAATATTGCAAAAAGGAAATACAAGATAAAGATGGCACTTTAGAACGCCAAATTTATAGTACAACAGTGAACAATTGACAGTGGTACCCACTGATGAGCGGACGAGCTCCATGGAATATTCTTACGGGATCCGCAGCCACTGCCACCAGCAGCACTTTGGCATGGAATTTGCAATGTTGCCAGCGCAGTTTTCCGGAGCGTCCTGCGTATGTGGGGTAATCGGCGATCTCATCAGCAATGAGGAGTACGAGGAGGCGGTGGAGAGGGAGGATGAGGGCCAAAGGCCTGCACACTTCCAGAGCGCTCTCAATAAAGGAAGCCCCCCCATTCGGGGCACTTCAGGACGCGTGTAGCCGCTGGGTGGCCCCACGGTGGTGGCCCTATATGGTGGTGGCCCCGTGGCCTCTCGGAGACTTCTCGCAGCCACATCTGAACATTTTCACGGTTCATTGCACACCCAATTACCGCCTGTTTTCTCATTGCGACTGGCGCTGCCTTATTTGCATGGCCATTGTCCCGCCATCCTACCCATTACCCCCGGCTCGGTGACATTTTGAAAGCTAATCGATTTGCTTTTCTCACCATCGCGCTTCATTCAAATATGTTTTTAATGAAACTTTGCCCTCTCCGCTGCCAAATGCAAATGAGCAGTGCTTTCCTCTTTCCCCCTTTTGTACCGATTTCACCCACGGCCTTACTGGAGCCGTTTCATTTAGCGTTTGTGACGTAGCGCTCACGGCGAGGGCCCGTGGTGTGTCTGCAAAATGACCCGAGCAGTTACGACGCACAATCATCACCGCACTGCGCATTACCATGTAATTTGGTACACTTGGTGCACAACGCCGGCCGAAAGAAAGGTGCCCCCGAATTTCAATTTGATGTAACACGCGGTGCCGCCTTTGTTCTCAGTGGGAATGACACGTTGATTGGATTCCGGAGCAACGTATATTTATTAGTTCAAAAGAATAAGGGTAAAATAATCAGATAAATATTGCCGTCCTACCAAGAGACCTATTGCGTGATCCTTGCGAGGAATGTATGCCACACGAGGTGAATATGGTGGAACTTGTCTCCGCTAAGGTCGGAGTTCTTAGATCGTCACCATTTTTACCAAGTGAAAAGGTACATTTGCTGTTGTTGAAGTGGTGGTGACTTTCTGAAGATGGGAAGTCATCATCCCATCTTTGCATCACTTCCGCAACCAGGCGAGTTTGAGATACAGCGCAGTTGCGTAAAAACATTGTCCTAAAATCAAGGGGCTTCGCAACCCACCTGGACGGTCATGGACGGTCGCGAGAATCAGATCGTCATGGTCCACCGGCAAGAACAGGTAGCATCTTTTAGTTTCTTGTGACGATGAGGACCAAGTTTGTACATTGGGGTATTAACACAAACCAGGCGGTCGCCCCTTTAGCGCGGGTGTGCGCAAGCCAGGGCAAAACAGACACGCAATGTCAGTGTAAAGATATGTGTCTGTTTCATTATCGTTCACGTACTACACAGACATTGAGACAGGAAAATGCACATAATATACGAGACATTCTGACAAGCGAATAGAATCAAACGAGAGCATTTCGACTGCGTTGCCAATATGCCTCCGCATAGTCCCTGCCCATGACAACGGGTAGATGCCCTCGTTGACTGTCCTGTCCTACCCTGAAAGTTTCGTCTCAATCGGACATGTGGTTGCTGAGAAAAAACTAGAAAACACCGCAGGCTTCCTGTCGCCTATGGGGACCTGCAGGAGAATATATATAACATATATATAACATATATATATATACAGACTTGGCATTTAATATGGAATATTTTTTTTGTGGGGGTGAACCTACTTTTCAAGATGTCTTAGAACCAAAAGTTCATTGGAATTATGTTGAAATTATTCTAGATTTTGTTAATGTGACCTTCAAAAGAAACAAAAACCACATTTGACATTTCGAAACAAATAAATTGATCATTGAAAGTGATGTAAACTGATATCGAACTCAATTCATGGACAGTAATGTGTAAAACTCCTGTACGTTTTCCAGAAGTATCTCTATTTTGCACATTAGCCAAAATTTTTTTTAACAAAAACAAAAGTTAAATTACGACTGGGATTACGGACAGTAAAGTTACAGTTCAGTACTTCGTGTAACCCCCACGAGCATTCAGGAGAGCACGTTCACGTTGAGGCATGCTGTTCACGAGATTTGCCAAGGTTTGGACAGGAATCGCTTGCCATGCAGTGACAACAGCCTGCTGCAATTCATGCACAGAGGTCGGCTGCTGGTCCAAGTGGTCGATTTGATGCGTTAATTCTGCCCACAAGTTCTCTATCGGATTCATATCCGGGGACATGGCAGGCCACTCCATATGCTCTACACCATGGTCAGCAAGAAAGTGTTGGTTCATGCGAGCACGATGAGGCCGTGCATTGTCATCTTGGAAGACAACGTTTCCTCGAAAGGCTGCACGAGCAAATGGAAGCAATGTTTCTACCAGAATGGCCCTGTACTTGAACTGGTTCAGGTTTCCATTCAGAACAACCAGGTCAGTTTTGCCCCCTGCATGAAAAGCAGCCCAAACGGTCACCCCACCACCTCCAGCTTGGACTCTTGGCACTATACGATCTTTGTTGTCGGCTTCATGCACTTGTCTGCGCACTCGGACGCGGCCATCTTGAGGATAGACCAGAAATCTAAACTCGTCACTGAAGATCACGTGATTCCAGTGTCCTGGCTGCCATTGATGGTGCTCTCTGGCCCACTGCAATCGGCGCTGGCGTGTTGTCTGGTCAGGTGTGGCTTTCTCAGGGGACGCCTGGCACGAAAGCCTGCTTGAACCAGTCGTTGGTTGACTCGCCTTCTGGATACAGGCACATTTGTCAGTTGCTGCCACTCAGCCCTAAGCCGATTAGCTGACTTGGTACGGCCATTGCGGACTAACCGGTGCAGCTGGCGATCATCCCTCCTTGTGGCTCTGTGGGGACGTCCTGGCCTCGGTATTGGAGTAGGCACACCCCTCTGAGCATTTCGTTTCAGGATCTTTGACACCTGATCTTGAGTGATGCCATACTGCCGAGCAATAGCACGCTGTTTCATGCCGTAATTTCGTAAAGCCACCACTCCATGAAAAACAGCATTGTCGAGTTGACGGACCATCTCCAGAGGAAGCGGCAATAACTTTTGGAGACGTGCAGCAGTTGTTTTCCACTAATACAGAACGCAACAACCCTTGTATACCCGACTGTGAAGCCAATCGTCAAATGCACCTGTCCGTACATTTTGCCACGCCACCTGTGATATAATCCTGTTGTTGACTTCTTGCAGCCACAGACAATCAGTGACATGGTTCTTTTAACAAATAAATCACCAAAGTGTAAAAGAAACTCACCAGATTGATATACTGAGTTAAGAAAGTAAACCCAAGTCAAGAAAAAAAAAAGATTCCATATTAAATGCCAAGTCTGTATATATATATATATATATATATATATATATATATATATATATATATATATATATATATATATATATATAACTGTAAGAAATAGTAGAAACTCCAAAGTACGAGCAGGGCGTCTCATTTGTATTGAATATATAATCGTTAGATTAAATAAGACGCGGACGTAGCTTCAGGACGTCGATCTTTAATTGTCGACAAGCTTTTCGACCAACAAAGGTCTTCTTCTGAGTCTACAAAAACAGCAGGCATGTATATCAGTCATAATTGTATATCATATCATAATTGGTGAATCACGACTGATATACATGCCTGCTGTTTTTGTAGACTCAGAAGAAGACCTTTGTTGGTCGAAAGCTTGTCGACAATTAAAGATCGACGTCCTGAAGCTACGTCCGCGTCTTATTTAATCTAACGATTATATATTATATATATATATATATATATATATATGTGTGTGTGTGTGTGTGTGTGTGTGTGTGTGTGTGTGTGTGTGTGTGCAGGGTCTGTGTTGTCACTGGACTACTCCCAAACTTTTGTGAAATCCTACCAAACATCTGGTATGCACCGGTGCACCCACCTCTCCCCGTGTGCATGTCCCAAGGGTATTTTATTTGAAAAAATGTCCATTATTATTACTAGGGCATGCCCGTACTATATCTATATCTAAAATTATATCCCCCCCCTCTATTTACATGAAATGGTTTGGTCCAAAGCGAACGGCTTGCGAGTGGTGACAATCCCCCTCCTCTATTTACATGCAATGGTTTGGTCCAAAGCGAACGGCTTCCGGAGTTTGGTAAGAAATCGCCATCGCGTGCACAAACGCGCAGGAAAGCGAATGAAACGCAAATTCGTTTTATTAGTTGTAAAACATAGTTTAACGCCAACATAGTTTTGCAAACGTGAAATAAATGAATACGCTCTCAAATGTGCCATCCGAGGCAGAGTGTGTCCGCCACGTTCGGCACACGCGATCGTTCGCTGCTCTCTGATTGGTTGAATCGTTTTTTGGACATAGCTCGGTAAGTAATTGTCCCGATTAATATGAAACCTTGAAAAGGCACATCCTCGGGTCCCCAGCAATATACCTGGCAAGTTTTCAAGTATATCGGACCGGTAGTTGTCGAGAAACAGCGGTCACAGACAAACAAACAAACGTACAGACGTACAGACAGACAGACAGAGATTACTGGAATTATAGATAGATTATTTTTTTGAAAATGTTTTTCAAAATTGTTTTTTTTTCAACTTAAGTCTCAACTTCAATTGTTTATAAAATATAATATCACGTAAATTACTCTTTTTTTTTTTTTAATTCGCAACTTTTTTGGGGGGAATTTTTTTTTAATTTTATCTATTTCCCCAACTTAAGTCTTCAACTTAAATTGCTTACAAAATGTAATATCACGTATATTACAAATACATTTGTGCAAAATAAATGTTTGTATTATGATTGGTGTAAAGTGTAAACCATGACAAAACAGCAACTGAGGTAGTCATTTATCTATATATCTACACATCTGGGCAGTGTCTGTTGTCACTGAACTACTCCCTCAAACTTTTGTTTCCGTGGTTGTGAAGTGTTTTTAATAACGTTGTGGTGAGGTGTATTGAATCACGTGGTGGTGAGGTGTTTTGAATTTCGTGGTGGTGAGGTGTTTTGAATAACGAGATGGTGAGGTGTTTTGAATTACGTGGTGAGGTGTTTTGAATCACGTGGTGGTGAGGTGTTTTGAATTACATGATGGTGAGGTGTTTTGAATTACGTGGTGGTGAGGTGTTTTTCATTATCTGGTGTTGAGGTGTTTTGAATCACGTGGTGGTGAGGTGTTTTGAATCACGTGGTGGTGAAGTGTTTTGAATCGCGTGGTGGTGAGGTGTTTTGAATTACGTGGTGGTGAGGTGTTTTCAATTATGTGGTGGTGAGGCGTTTTGAATTTCGTGGTGGTGAGGTATTTTGAATCACGTGATGGTGAGGTGTTTTGAATCACGTGATGGTGAAGTGTTTTGAATCACGTGATGGTGAAGTGTTTTGAATCGCGTGGTGGTGAGGTGTTTTGAATTTCGTGGTGGTGAGGTGTTTTGAAGTACGTGGTGGTGAGGCGTTTTGAATTTCGTGGTGGTGAGGTGTTTTTCATTATCTGGTGGTGAGGTGTTTTGAATCACGTGGTGGTGAAGTGTTTTGAATCGCGTGGTGGTGTGTTTTGAATTATGTGGTGGTGAGGCGTTTTGAATTTCGTGGTGGTGAGGTGTTTTTCATTATCTGGTGGTGAGGTGTAATCGTTCCAAACTTCCAGTCTGCACCTACCCTCCCGCCCCCGTCCCCCTCACCCCCTGTATGTATGTGCTGAGGGTTTCTTTTTTTGAATTGTTTTTTTTTTCAACTTAAATCTTCAACCTAAATTGCCTATAAAAATGTAATATCACAAACACAACAAATAAATTTGTGCAAAATAAGTGTTTGTATTGTGATTGGTGTAAATCATGACAACACAGCAACTCAGGTACAGTCATTATCCTCAGCTAAAATAAGCCCGTTCCTCTGCAACGACGCGTGGTGAGGCGAGTCAAGCTGGTATACACAAAGAAATGGAAACACCTGGGTCATTTAGGGACACCAAGCAATTGGCTCCCATACAGGTGGCCCAAGGGTTAATTAAGCATATATTCCAGCTAACACAACAACATTGGGCCAGCCTCCCCACTGTTGGCCCAACGTTGGATTTTTCCATTAGCCCAATGCTGACGTTGCCCCAACATTGTTGTGTTAGCTGGGATGAAAGGTCATGCATAAAAACGTTGTTATAACAATGTTATAGCGAAACAAAATCATACTGGTCCCGGGTCAATATGACCCATGAATGTGTTGCGACTTTTTTTTGGTAAAAAACAAAACCAAAATCCTGAAATACCAAAAAAACAAAAAAAAACACAAACACACAAACACACACACACACACACACACACACACACACACACACACACACACACACACACACACACACACACACACACACACACACACACACACACACACACACACGTCACCTCATTTCAAAGCATTCATGAAAGGATATGCATATAGACCTTTGTTTAGCAAAGTTATCGAAAAACAAAAATCATTGCGGGTCAATATGGCCCATGAACGCATCGAAGTGTTAATCCGATCGTATTAATTTGTGATTGGAATGATGAATGATGTTTGGAATGAAAATATAGAGAATGTGCTACCAATGCCTGATGTTTGTTTGACTGAAGGTGGCATGGGAATGTGGAGTTTATTGGTTCATCATTTGCCATTTGCCGTTTTTTTTATCCAAGTCATTCACGAACCGGCTGTCCATGCCTGAAGTTTAAAAAAACTTAATACTTACATTTATTTTCTAACTGATATCTGGTATCCCCACCCAGGTCATACTATCCTCTTCAACTAATGTATCTTCAACGAAAGTATACACCGTTGTTAGACTACCAGTGTTGTTATTTTCCCATCTTGCTTATTTGTTTTTCTGATCCTTGTTGTCTTGTTTGTCCTGTGTTTTGGTTCATATTTCCCTTTCTGCTTTTATCCGGCTTTCCGCCAGTCTCGTAGGCCTCAGCCACCAGGCAGGAAGGGAAGGGAGACTCGCGAGTCCCTGCTACCACCTACCTCCTTCCATCGCCCCTCATTCCTTGTGTTGTCCCCTCCTTCCCCAGACTCCCAGTATGGCGAGCAGGTGCCATAACTGCGTCCGGTTCATGTTTGCAAAGGAAAGACCTCTTCCGTCAAGTGAGGTATTTGGTCGGACGGTATTGTTGGATACGCTGCGATTAAGGCTGAATTTTTTTCTGCCTCATCTCATTGGCCTGTGGGTTTGATGTGTCCTTTTAGACATCTGGAAGGCTTGCCATGTTCTGAGTGCGGTGGACTACAGCTTGGTCAGCTGGGTCCTTGGCTGATTGGGCGGCTTTTGACTACCTCTACCTGGTTGTTAAGTGTCGTGAAGACCAGTGTAGAATTGCGACGTGTAGGCGATTGACAAACAGACATACAGATGGAAAAACAGACCAGACGAACCAATATAATTGTCAACAATAATAACATTCATCTCACCAATCATTATAACAAGGCCACGGCTTCACAATTATCTGCAGGTGTGGCCTCTACTCAGCAGTGGGGAGGTCATTTCATGTGGTGGAGCAGATGTAGCAGTGTGGGTGTGCCTGTAGTGCAAAAAAACCCCAAAATTCATGATTTCCTTGGGCCACACCCTTGACTTCCCACCATCCCCAGCAACACAAAAGCTTCCTTTGCTGTACACCGGCCAGAGGAAGTCACCCATATTGCACTCCTTGGCCTATCCTGACTACTAGGGGTCCTCCTGCCACTTGGTTGGCCGATCCGATCCTACTTCCGGCTGGTTTTGCATTCCCAGTTGAACTCTGGGCAAGCGGCCGCAGTCCTCTCCCTCCCTCTCTCCCTCTACCTCCCTCTCCCTCTCTCTGAGCCTCACCCACCTGCGTAATGTAATGTTCCACAGACGTGTGGGTCGTCCAGTGGCAATACTTTGATCCTGGTATAGCAACTATCGATCAGCTCAGCTTGAAGCCTGGTGTTGGCTTAGCGGTTAAGGTGCCGGCTTGGAATCCTAGGATCCTGAGTTTGAATCCCGGTCGATCATTAGATTAACGCCAGGAGGGTTGACTCAGCCTATCATCCTTCAGAGGTCGGCAAATTGAGTACCAGCTCACTGGTAATTCGGGCACTGCATCAGCGGCACAAATGCGCTTCCAGAGAAATGATGCAAACCAGCAGCCACAAGCTGCATACGAAACAACAACAAGCTCAGCATGGCAGGTCACCACATGAAAGAAGATGCTGGAACCCATTCCTAGGCTTTCACCCCCTCAGGCACCTACTGGCCTTTAGGAATGCTGCCACCAAAGTGAGGACCCACAACACCTCTCTGTGGTGATCCTCACATTGAACCATTCCAGGTGCCCAGGAGGGACAACGTCAGTCCCCTGGAGGTCTCAAACCCTTCCAGGGTCTGGCGACTCCAATGGTCAGAGACTGCAGCTCAGGTTGCACCCCGATGGACAGGGGATGTCCCATACCTCCACCAGATTCCCCATGGTGATCGGATCGCAAAGCACCCATCGTCGAATCCCATGTCCAAATCTTGCCAGGCTACCTCCCCCCCCCCCCTGCAACCACCCAGAGTAACATTTCCTCTGAGACAGCTAGGAATAAAGTCCCTTCAAGGCTGCCTGACCTAAATTAATTTTGTGGCCTCGGATACCCAGTCTCGGCTGTGGTTGAAGACCCTATCCCTCCCTGCAGCCACTGCTGGCTTTGAGCCTCCTTCTCTTCCAAATTTTTTTTTTATTGCTGAGTGGCCAGCTGCCTATGACTCTCTGTACCAACCTTAATACAAAAACAACCATTAACACCTAATTGGGGCTCAAGCTGACACCATCTCACATTGGCCCGTCCTTTTCTAATGGCGCAAAAACTTTATTTTACCCCTTGCTCCACGGACCTTGAAGTACAATCCTTGTGGGTGGGTCTACCATTGTGCGTCGAGTCGACCTCCAAAGGCTCCGACTCGCACACCTCGGGTCACAATGTGGCCTTCACCAGCACCAACATGCACTCCCTGGCAGACACACCCTCACACACCGGTGCAGGCTCAATAACCTCGATACTACGCCTCCCAGCATAGGTGCAAACCTGATCATTGGTGCACCACCCCACATACCAATGCGACTTATGGTTCGCACACCACAGAACCCGTGGGACAGGGTTCGACCCCTGTAGGGTCTAACAAGCCCTCACAAGCACTGTTCTGTACACTAGGGTGGTTGCTTCACCACCACACCAGACCACGGGGCCTCCCTACTTCGCCCTCTGTAATCCCTCTACCTCCCTTGTCTGATGGACGGTCTATTTCTTGTGGAATAGGACATCTACACCAGTGCCGATGTCACTTTAGGTCATTGTTTGTGCCATTAATTCCCTTTTCATTTCAATTGTGCCATTAAATAATCATGATCTTTATCAATCTGTGCCCTGAAATCGTTCTTCAAGTCTCTCATTTCCGCTTTATTTCCATTCACCTGGGACATCATATGCTGGAGCATGGCCTGGACCAACTCATCAGCCTCCTGGCCTAGACCATTCTGGAAGTATGGGAGGGGTGCCGTGCGACGTCAGGAGTAGGGGAAGTTCCTACCCTAGCCTCTTCACCTAGATTCTCCCCCAGCTCACCCCAGAGCACATCTTCCGTACATTCCGCCATTTTGTGGACCTCCCCATTTTGTCCATTCTCCTGCAAATAACCAGATTTTAAAAAGAAATTCCAAAATGCGCTTCATGCAACTAAATGTAGCATTTAAAAAAATTGTCCCTGGGGAAATTGGGCCAATCCAAACTCCAATGCCGTGTGGGGCCACATGTGCCACATCCAGCTGTGCCGCATCATGTACATCAAACCTCTCAGCCAAGGCTTGCTGAACTCCAATCCCAATCTCCTAGCCCTGGCCAACAAATCCTTAACTATCGTCCTCTATCCTGCCCCCCCCCCCCCCATCACTCTCTCCGGCGCTATCCCTAATCTCCCCGTTATCTCTGTCTCCCACTCTAATTCTGCTTCTGTTCCCACTGTCGCTATCACTGGGTTCCTAATTGCTTTTGACTAGGCCCCTCGTTGCTGCTCCCCCTGTATCCTTATGTGCTGCCCTAAACGCAACCTGTATCCCCCCCCCCCCAACCGCCAACTCCTCCTCCCCATTACCCTGGGTCTACAAATAATGCCGCCTCTTCTGGCTTGCTTCCATTTTGGCCATCACCCCCACCTGGCTGGCCTCGTTTCCTCCAGCCAATTGCTATTAGCCAGTTTCAACCAGGCAGCTTCACTATATAAAGCTCAGACACAGGAGGGGTGAAGCAATGGGCAGTGAAGCAACGAGGAGACGGAATTGGGACTGCTGTGGTCATTAGCTGCCGTATGCCCAACAAGGGACTGAGGAAAGTTCCAGAGTCAGCGAGAGCCAATCAGTGCACAGCCACACGAGTCAGTGCCCGGAGCAGACCGCACTAATGCAAGAGGGCCTGACTGTACGACCACACTGCAACTCGACCCCACTTGACACCACAACAAAAGGGAAGACCACAAACCTTTACCCCATCCAATCAGTCTACTCTTTTGGCTGTCTAGTCAAGTATGCCAGTGGGTTTCAATTTCTGTACTTTTGTTCATTGTTCCCCGTGCCCCGATCATAATTATCCTGAGCTTGCGAAGCGAAATGCACGGTTAAGCAATCGGTTATGTCCATACGTATGGCATACGTGCCTTTCTGCATTAAAAAAAAAACATTTTCTCGGCAGCTGTTTGTCCAATTGACACGAAATTTTGCACAATCTGAGTGCCTCCGCCTAGATAATTTTTTTAGTGATAATTATGATGTAGGCCGCGGGGTACGGACGCCATCTCTGAAACCGCTTAAAGGAAAAAATTGAAACATGGCTCATTGTTAAGTGCTCCTCATGGGGAATAAGATATGTTAATGATGATGTAATTGGTGCCTTCATTATGACGTCATAATTCGACAAGTACAACGCTTGACCCGATCAGTATGAAATTTTTTTTTCCGCTGCAACTGTTAGTCCGACGGACACGAAACTTTCACCATGAGTGCCTCCTACTGTATAATTTTTTTTTATTGATAATTATGATGTCATACTTGCTG
This sequence comes from Myxine glutinosa, assembly GCF_964187855.1. NCBI lineage: Eukaryota > Metazoa > Chordata > Myxini > Myxiniformes > Myxinidae > Myxine > Myxine glutinosa. The sequence goes on along the minus strand of NC_136274.1, from coordinate 39,855,677 downwards.
AACTTCCCAGTTATATATATTTTTTATTGATAATTATGATGTCATATGGTACAGGCGCCATCTTGAAAAAAACGAAAAACGTTGCACCACTTTCTCTGAAACCGCTCGATGGATAAAAATGAAACACGGCTCATTGTAAAGAACTCCACATTACTGACAACTGACATAGTTTCGGTTTGTGGAAAGTGCATGCCTTTTCATATATTTTTTGTGTACACTCGTGGTGGATGATATGTTTTAGTTTTTGAGTTATTTTTATAGACAGATAAACGGTGTAGCACAATGCATAATTTGGAAAATCATACCAGTGTTCTTTCACTAAAAAAAGTACAAGTCTAATAATAAAATATTGAAAAATATATGATTTTTTTTCGATAATTGATTTTTATAATAATTAATCTAAAACAAAATGCTTCATATTATTTTTTATTTAGACGGTACACATCGGACGTATATTTAGTCGTCAACCGCACATCGATAGCTAGTATAGAAGTCCAGATACACGTGCAACAATGTACCCCACCAAATGGGCATTTTCGAGCTGGGTGGTTTCAAAGATGGCGTCCATCCGGGCACTAAGCTACCGTTCTCAGATGTCCATCACACCTTTTCTGACACTTGAGACATTGGTCTAATGGAAAATCATAATGAGAATTACTCCCCCCCCCCCCCCCCCCCCCCCGGAGCATTCACTTCAAAAAATGGCCGGTTGGCTCAAGGACTACATGGGGAACTAGAACGGGCACTCGCTAGAGCGCATACCTTCGCCGCAGCTACTGTTCTGTACTTGGCATGGGAGTGTAGGGAACAGAACAAAAATACGATTTTGACCTTTTCGTGACCTTGACCTTGACCTTTGACCCGATTGCTCCCAAAATCTAATCAAATGTGTCCCGTATAATAACCAATCATCCCACCAAATTTCATGCAATTCGGTTGAATACTTTTTGAGTTATGCGAATAACATACACACACACACACAGACATACAAATAAATACACAGCGATCAAAACATAACCTTCCGCTTTTGCGAAGGTAATAAGTGTTGTTAACGATTACATCATTGGTGCCTTAATTATGACGTCATAATTCGACAGCGACAACGTTTAGTGTAATGAGGTTGCAATTTATTGAGCTTTGATCTACTGCAACAATTATGTTAAAGAATGTAAATTTATAATGTCAGTGGTCTGGCAGCCATATTGGATCAAAGAAAGAAAAAAAAACCTTCAAAAACAGAAGAGTTGGCTTGCACCAAATCGACTGCGCAGGGTAAGTATTCTACGAATACCATCTAGTTATTTAATAAACATGTTGCTTTTAGTGTATTCTCTGTCCATTTTGAGCCGCGGAATCGCACTCCAGCATAACCAAATTCCAGTGCAACACAACAACAACAACAACAACAACATGCATTTTAAGGCCATTTTCCCTGCTAGAGCGGGGGTTAGCCTTGCGGTCCCCATGACAATCTTCTCCATTTTGCCCTATTTTCTGCATCTCTCCTTGTTAACCCCCTTGCCCGCATTTCTTCTTCCACCATCTTTAGCCAAGTCTTTCTCGGTCTTCCCCGTCCTCTACTTCCTTCTACATTAACTTCCATCACTCTTCTCAACCAGTAACTTTCATCCTTCCTCAACACATGACCAAACCATCTCAACCTGTTCCTCTTCACAGCATCAATCACAGGCAATATTCCCATCATCTTTCGCAATTCATCATTTGTCTTCCTCTCTCTCAACGATACTCCGCACATCCATCGAATCATTCGCATTTCCACCCTTTCCAGCCTTCGTTGCTGCTCTACGTTCATTACCCATGTCTCGCTCCCATAAATCATAACACTTCTCACACATGCAGCATACACCTTTCCCTTCAGCTTCAGCGACACTCTCCTCCTCATCAGCACGCCACTCAGTTCCCGAAACTCCTTCCATGCACATCTCACTCGAGCAACGGTTGCCGAGTCTGATCCACCTTCTCCATTCAGCATGTCTCCGAGGTAGCAAAATGTTTTCACACCTTCCAGCTTCACGCCGTCTCCAAGATCCAACTCAACATTTCCTCCATCTGCAGCTCCCTCTGTGCACACCTTACATTTGAATGTAGCTGCCACACTGGTAAATGACCCTCTCAGACCACTACATTTTTGATGAACCCACTCAGCGCACATTGTACATTGAATGGAGTTCACTCCGACACCCTTCCTGCACACAGCACACGGCCACTTCCCAGTTCTTTCCACCTCACCACATGCTTTACCACTTGCCATCACCTTCGTCTTTCCGATATTCACCTTCAGACCTTTTGTCTCCATACATTCCTTCCACTTGTTCATCTTTTCCTCCAGTCCATCCATACTTTCCGCAATCAACACCAGATCATCTGCATACAACAACTCCCACGGGTAAACCCTCCTTTACGTTCTGAGCCAGCACCTCCATCACAGCTACAAATAGTAGTGGACTTAGTACCGACCCCTGATGCACTCCCACCTTCACCTCAAACTCACCACTGTTCCCGTCCTTCGTCCTTACAGCTGTGTGCGCTCTTTTGTACATTGCCATCACTACTCTGATCAACCATTCCTCCACTCCTAACTTCCTCAATGCCCATGTCAATACTTTGCGTGGAACCCTATCGAATGCTTTCTCCAGATCAACAAACCCAAAAAACAACTTCTTCCTCTTATCCATGTACTTCTCCTGCAACTGCCTCACAATGAAAAGCGCATCTGTCGTTCCTCTTCCTGGCATAAATCCAAACTGCATTTCGTCGATCTTCACTGTCTTCCTTATCCTCCTCTCCAACACCCTTTCCAATACCTTCATTCCATGCTCCAATAACTTTATCGCTCGGTACGAGCCACACTCCAGAGGGTCACCTTTCCCCTTGCATAGAGGGACGAGGGTACTCAGTTCCCAATCCACTGGAATGCGGCCTTCTTTCACCACCAGATTACAGATCTCTGTCATTCTCTTCACACCCCAACTTCCTGCTGCCTTCAACATATCTCCCACAACTCCTGTCGGCCCTCCCGCTTTTCCACTCTTCATTGCTTTTATCGCTTCCTCAACTTCCTTCTCAGTTATCTTCTCTGCGGTCCAAAAACTGGGTTACTCTCTATGTTGCCATCCCATTCATTCTCTGTATTCAACAGCATTTCCATATATCTTTTCCATCTTCCTTTAATTCCATCTGGGTCGACAACAATTTGTCCCACTTCATCCTTCAAGCAACTCACCCCCATCACATCACACCTCTCTTTCGCTATGTGCTTTGCAATCCTGAATACTGCTTTCTGACCCTCTTCTGAATCCAAGCGTTCTCCGAACATTTTCCTACATGCCTCCTGCGCCTTTGCTACCTCTTTCTTTGCAGCCTTCCTGGCTGCCTTATATTATAACTTTCATGCTCTGCTGTTTCTGCTCCCGTACCCTTCGCCTTCTGCCACTCCTTGAACTTCTTCCTCTTCTCGTCAATCCTCTTTCCAACTTCAACATCCCACCACCATGTTTCCGAGTGCCTCGGTGGTCCTTTTGTCCATCAACATACCTCACCAACGGCTCCCAACAGACTAGCTTTCATTGACATCCAACCACTTTCAAGCTCAACCACATCATCCTCTACCCTACTCAGCCTCTCTTTTAATGCCTCCCTTACTGTCACCTCTTTCAACCTCCACACCTTTATTCTCGGTTGGTACTTCACCCGCCGAGCTCTCCTCGCACCTTTCACCCTTATGTCGCAGACAACCAAGTGGTGCTGTGAAACAGCCTCCTCCCCCGGGATCACCTTTGTGTCCCGGAGGTGCCCCCTATCTCGCCTACGCACCACCAGGTAGTCAACGGTTGTCGTCGACCCACCTGACGTGTATGTAACAAGCTTATTATCCTCTTTCTGGAACTGAGTATTACAAATCAACAAATCAGCTCCATCAGCAAACTCCAAAATCCTTTCACCTTCTCCATTTCTCACACCATATCCGTAACCCCCATGAACTCCCTCAAAACCACCCATACTCCTTCCCACATGTCCATTCAGGTCTCCTCCCACCACAACAACTTCCTCATCTTTCACGTTTTCCATCAGCTTCTCTATCGCACACCAGAACTTGTCCTTCTCTTCATCGCTTCGACCAACCTGCGGAGCATATCCCGAGATGACGTTCACCAAGAGCTTTCCAATCATCATTTTCACCATCATCAACCTATCACTCACTCTAGTCACACTCACCACACTGTCTACAAACTCCTCAGAAAACAGGACACCAACACCATAAACGCCCTCCGGGCACCCTTGCCACACAAACTTGTATTTCTGTCCCTGCCTACCCTTCACCATTCTCACACCACTTCCCTTCCATCTCGTATCTTGCACACAACATATGTCCACTCTTCTTCTGACCAATACTTCCACCACTTCTCCTGATCTCCCTGTCATTGTCCCTACATTCCATGTCCCAAACCTCAGAAACCGATCTCCACTTTGGGCTGCACCCTGCCCATATGTACTTGTAATTGTCATGGTTCTCTTTTTGAGGCAATGTTTTTATGGCCGGATGCCCTTCCTGACGCCAACCCTCTTAGTCGTCTCTTACGACACGCAGGGATACGGTGTACCTATTCTGACCAGGGTACACACTGGGAAACGTTTAAAACATGGAAATTCTGGGGGGGGCGGCGTCAGCATCACGGCTGCGGTTTAAACATATTCCAACAATATCCAAACAGAACCATGAAAACCATGAAAAACAATCCGGGAAAATTCTCCAAGCGAGAACGTGGATTTGAGAAAGAAGGAGCAGAGGCGGAAGAAAAACGAGATACAGGGGGCGGGGCACAAGCCGAGACGAGGAGGAGAGCGAACAAGCACGTGTCCGGGAGGAGAGAAAGAATCAATATAGAATTCTTTGTCTAGGGAGGTGAGGTGAGGGGGAGAAAACAAAATAAAAGAAACAAGCAATACAGCGAAGGAAATAACCCAAACCGACAAAACACCGACGGGAGGAGGGAGCGAAGCCCCAAGTCACCAGGCCGCGCACGAGGTACGACCCAGAAAACGATTAATTACACACAAGTTTGCACGAACCACAAACCAACACCAACTAGAAACACACAATAACACGTACACAGCAAAATAACCAGTGGAAATTTGACAAAGACAAGAATGGGAAAAAATTCCAGTGCACGCACACTAAAACCACCGCATGGTCAAATTAATGAATCCAAATGGCAGCGCACCGCAGATTCGCCATGTGTGCAGAATGCCTCTGCTTGGTGTCTTTGTAATTCAACTCCGGCAGTCTATCGTCTCCCGTTGCAATAATAGATCTCAAACTCCTTTGTTCTCTATCCCTTCTCCTTTCAATATTCCCAAAGTGAATCTTCACTGAATAAAACCTTTCTTCCTTTAAAAGCTCTTAATAACATTTAAAAATGGACTGGTAGAGTGCATACCTCCACCAGGCTGAACAGTTTAGGTTTTGTATCTCACTAAAAGGCTGGATCTACATGTGGACCTTGACCAGAATCAGCTTGTTATTGTAACTTACCCAACACATCCATCAAGTTTTGTCATAATATGTCCACAACTTTTTGATATATCATGCTATACATCGGTTTTAGCCCTATCACTTAATGGTGAATAATCAATCACTTTAAAAATACTCATATCCGAATCCGGATCTTCACCAAAATCGAAACATTTCGTCCGTGTCCCACACCCAACCAGTCCACCAAATTTCGTCCAAATCCATCCACAACTTTTTGAGATATATTGTTTACAGACAGACAACTGACAGACAGACAAGCAGACAGACAGGGGTGAAAACATAACCTCCGTACACCTTCTGTGGTGGAGGTAAAAACAGAGATTACATTTTTGCCTTAAAAATGCTGAGCAACATAAAACAGGGAAACTTCGCCACCTGTGGGTTACTCTGGCAATTGGTCGAGGGTTCTACAGGTAGAGACTAGAGGTCCATGGTCAATTATGTTGTTTATGTCATGTGAGAATACAAGGTGTAGGTAAGAGAATAAACAGATAATAATAATAATAATAATAAGAGGATATTGACAGATGCAGAAAGTGTGTGTAAGCGCATCTATTTATTATGTTCAAGCATGCTGATGTCTCTGTACCTATCTCACTGTATCCCACTGCCTTTCCCATACCCCACCTCCTCTCCTTTCCCCAACTCCCCCAGCGAAATTAAGTATATAAACATATATTGCATTGCTATGTTGATATACCATTGGAATGATGAGCCTCCTCCTGTGTCAAAGTTCCTTGTATATATTTGTAGGCTGATTTGCAACATAATTGGAAATGGTGCAGTTTTTCAACTGTTCATCGGTCTGCCCGCACTGTTCATCTGTCCGTGTCTGTCCAGGCTATAACCTTTTTTTTTTTTTACCATTTGAACTTTTGTCATAAAATTTTCAGCAAACCTCTATTATGAGACTATGGAGAAGACTAAATAATAATTATGTCAAAATGTCGAAGGGTAAAGTCACAGTAAGTCCTATAATGGCACTCAGTAGAGTGCATACTTCTGCCAGGCTGAACAGTTTATGGTTTATATCCTACTGATAGGCCGAATCTAGATTCGGACCTAAACCAAAACCGAATCGGCTTGTTCTTGTCACCTAACCAGCTCGTCCACCAAGTTTAGTCATAACTCGTCCATAACTATTTTTTAAATATCAAGTTATATATATCGCTTTTCACCCGATCTCTCAACGGTGAAGAATCACTTACAAAATTAAATAATCCCGAATCACATATGCAAATATGTGATTACTAAATAATTCCTCACATTCCGAATCCATATGCAAATCTTCAACAAAATTGAATCGATTCTTCCTTGTCACACACCCAACCTGTCCACCAAGTTTAGTCCAAATCTGCCTATAACTTATTGAGATATCGTGGTATGTATCAGTTTTAGACCTGTCACTCAATGGTGAAGAATCAATTCAAAAATTAAATAATTCTCACATCGGAATCCATATTCAGATCATCACCAAAATCTTATCGATTCGGACTTGTCACACACCCAATCTATCCACCAAGTTTCGTCCGAATCCGTCCATAACCTTTTGAGATATCCTGCTATGTATCGTTTTTGGCCCTATCGCTCGATGGTGAAGAATCACTTTAAAAATTCTAGTAGCCGGAACCCGAACCCGGATCTTCACCAAAATCTAATCATTTCGTCCTTGTCACATACCCAACCTCTCCGCAAAATTTCGCCAAAATCCGTCGACAACATTTTGCGATATCTTGTTCACAAAGAAACAAACAGACAAACAAACAGACAGGGGTGAAAGAGATCTTCATGAAAGAAACAACTCACATTAATTAACATCCAGCAACTAATGCTAGCAGATGGTCCACCAACTTAAAGTACATCTGGTACATCTGATGGAGGTTAAACTCTCCAGTGATGCAATGACTTGTCTGCGAAGCACCAATCCCACCAACAGCTTATAGTCTTGTATAGAATCAAACGCAGACTCGGCAGCTCAGAGACAAGTGCACATCCTCTGCACCATTGTGTCAGAGCTGGTTTCCTTTTTCTCACAATGAGTTAAATCACAATGAAGCAATTTCTAAATATTACAAAATTCAATCTGTGTCGATTAATGGACGTCGCTTCTAGTTCACGGGTCTCATCCAAGTCAAAAATGTGGCCAGATTGCAGGCAATGTAACCCTAACAACCCTAACCCTAACAACGCTGTGGCCAACTGTGACACCTTCCCAAGCCTAATTGCTCTATCATGTTCATCTAGCTTTTGTTTCAAATTCCTTCCAGTTTAACCAATGTGGAATTGGTCACAGTCTCTGCATTATGAATGGTAAACTACTTCACCATAAATCTTCAAACATAAATCTTCACTGTATTCTAAGGTCTTTTACACTCTGAAGCAGGTTCTCCTCAAGGATTTGCCTGTATTTGGCTCCATTCATTGTTCTCTCTATCTTTACCATTCCCCCAGTCCCTGGTGCTGAAAAGCATCCCCATAGCATGATGCTGCACCACCATGCTTCACGGTAGGGGTGGTGTTAGATGGGTGATGAGCTGTGCTCGATTTCCACCAGACGTAGCGCTTTGCATTCAGGTCAAAGAGTTTGATTTTCGTCTCATCAGACCACATAATATTTTGCCTCATGCTCTGAATCTTTCACGTGCCTTTTTACAAACTCCACACGTGCTGTCATGGGCCTTTTTCTCAGAAGTGGCTTCCGTCTGGCCACTCTCGCATAAAGCCTCAATTTGTGAAGTGCTGCAGGCTGTTGTCCTTAAGGCCGGTTCTCCCATCTCAGCGAAGGAACTCTGTAGTTCTGTCAGAATGGCCATTGGGTTCTTGGTCTCCTCCCTGGCCAATGTCCTTCTTGCGTGGTTGCTCACTTTGGTCAGATTGCCTGCTCTAGGATGAGTCTGGGTAATTCCATATTCTTTCCATTTCCTAATGATGGAGCTCATTGTGCTCTTGGGAACCATCAACACTCGAGAAATCGTTTGATGCCATTCCCCAAATGTATACCTCCTCACAATTCTATCGTGGAGTTCTATGGACAGTTTATTGGACTTCATGGTAGAGTTTCTTCTCTGACATGCACTGTAAACTGTGGGACCTTATATAGAAAGGTGTGTTTCTTTCTAAATCACGTTCAATCAAGAATTTGTTACAGGTGGACTCCAATCTTTTGTAAAGACATCTCAAGGATGAGCAAAGGAAATTTGATGCACCGGAGCTCAATTTGGAGTGTCAAAGCAAAGGGGTTGAATACTTATTGACTCAAGACATTTGAACCTTTCTTTCTTAATTGTTTTGTAAAAATTTCTAAAAAACAAACAAACAAACTTTGACATTATGGGGTAATATGTGTAGATCAGTGACATAAAAAATTATATTTAATTCATTTTAAATTCATTCTGTAACAACAAAATGTGAAAAAAGTCAAGGGGTGTGAATACTTTCTGAAGGCACTGTATAGTTCGCAAATACCATTCCAGATTCAAACTGTACTAAAAAAATAATGAAATGGGATACAACGATGCAGTTTACTGCATGTGAATGAATGTTTATCAAAGTTTTATAAACAACATAGTCATCTGAATCAAAATGGATGGCGTTTCCATTTTCTCCCCCACCCTGCTGTCGGTGTGTCCCCCCCAACCCTATTTCCAATATTATTTTTGTTCTGTTATGCCCTGATCTGTTCTGTTTCGTAGCTCCTCCACGAGCCTCGACTTTGTACATAAATTTGTATTTTAACTCATAAACATGTTCAACATCCTCACCACTTGTGCTTGGTCAGCCTACCCCCTTCCTCCGCACGATGCTACCAGTCTCCATAATTTTTTTGGTGCCACTCACGAATCGTTCAGCGATGTTGGCTGCCTTCCATCAGTCGTTCTGAAGCTTTTGTGTACCTATGTAGCCAATTTGGTCTCAATAAACCAGGCATATTACTGCGCCTTTTATTGTGGGGATGCCACTTGCAGTAAATGTGACGTCATGCATCAAAATAAATGAAGAAAAAAAAGTCAATAAAACTTTGCGAAATTATCTTTCAGTTGCAGCAAATCGTATCATGATATCCCATTACATTATTTGTTTATTACGGTTTGAATTTGGAACCGTAATTTGTGGACAACCTATATATGCGCATGTGTGTATCCACATAAATATTCCTAAAGAGCTTTAAAATGCAGGCACAGATGGGGTATAATTTACGGGGCTGAATCCTTCTTCAACTGTTGAAATATAAAGGAATACTCTTCTTTATGGAAAGGGGTTCTTCTGCTCCATATACTGCCCCACTGCCATGACTTGACATTTTAGCTCATCCACGAATCTTGATTTCGTCATTGAAAATCAAAATCATTTGTAAACATCCAAGGAAACAGTCCAAGGATAGACTATTGAGTGAAGGAGAGTTGGCAGGTCATTGATGTAGAAACTGAATCTGCTCTGCCCAAAAACGATGCAAAGCTGCAATGTGAGCAAGTGCACATTGCATGGAATTAACGATTATTTAGCAGAAGAGACTCACACACTGTGTCCAACTTATTGTAGACTCGGTCAAAGAAGGATTGATGAGCAGAAGCTCTTTCTTTCTCTTTTTCATGATCATCCATTCCCTTTCTCTTTGTGTCCAACCTCTGTTGGCACTATTTGACGAGCCTCGATTTTGTATACGAAAGAAAAATACCCCGGTTGGAGGATTGTGGTAGGGGGTGAGAAGTTTAAGACATGTACCCAGCCACCCGTACTATCAGGCGGAGGAGGTGGTGGGGGGCAATGCTGCTTCTGTAAACCCCAGTATTGACTAGGATCACACAACGACCATAGTAGTTGGGGCAAGTAGATTAGCTCCTTCCTGAACAGCTGGATTTTCGGCAGCAATCCAATAGTAGCTTGCTTTTCCCAGAATGAACCTTCTAATCAAATCGTGATTGGAGCAGTTTTCAGCTAGATTTGAACCCACAACCTCTAAGATGCCAGTGCAGTGTCATCACCACTAAGCCACCACTATTCAAACTGTACAGAAACCCTTGAGGCTGTATGCCCTGATACCCTCGAGAAATGACAAAATTGACACTGGCCTTTTTGTATCACAGATCGTCAGGATCACAAGCTTGGCTGTTTCACCTGTTTAATAGAGTCCCGTGTACCAGCTGAGACCAGTGGTTTTTCTGAATGCAAATTTCGTTGAGAGATGAATCTTTTCATTTTTCTCGCAACATAACTAACAGATGCATGGCTGGAGGGTGCCTTCCATTGGGCCCGCCCACTGTGCCCTTTTCATCAGCCAATTACCGACGGTGCTTCGTCATTCCAGACATGCAGCGTCGGCATTTTTTCCCATTTCAAGCTTTGCCGATTAGCACGTGGTAACTGGCTGTGCCCAGCGCTGAGTTAATTGTATATGCACGCTGATGTGTTGAATATATTATGGCCGGTGGGTATTAATAATGTCCCCAGCTGTTTCAGAATGAATGACTGCGCGTGACACCAAATTGGGCAACTTCCCATTACAGGAGCAGTCAAAAGTTCCCCTTACAGCCTTACGGTAAATGGCATGCGTAAACACTATTCTGAACTTTTTTCCCCCCCAGCCTGAAAGAAACAGACCAAATGACGGTTAAAGGTTTTTTTTTCCGGTGATTTTTGATGCATTGCGAATGCATCCCATTGCGCCGACTCGTGAAAAGCAGAAAGGCACAGAGCACTCGGCAAATATATTCAAGAATAAACAAATAAACTACAACGGAACTCGGTAGAGCGCATAGTCTCGCCTCGCGTGCTCATTCTGAACAAAAATACCATCATTTACTGAACATGCTCCTACCATGGCCCATATACCATGCACCCTATTATGTCACATACATTGATATTATTCATAGCTTTATTGATTGATTATTAGGATGTTTAATGACCACTCTTGTGCCCATTATGGTCAAATTGCATCAATGAGGATCAATATGAAAAAAAAAAAAATGAAAAAAAAATGAGTATATTCCTATGGCTCCTATGTTTGTCCAATGTCTATCCAATGTATGAAGTTTTGCATTGATCTGTTAAGCGGTTCTGGAGAAGATTTTTAACGTTTTTATTTTCAATCCAATATGGCCACCAGACCATGTGACCGATGGTCTCATAAATTTAATTCTTTGCTCACATCAGGTCATAGATCAGATATATGAAGTTTCACATTTTTTGGATAATGATTTTGATTCAACCAATTAAGGTTGGAATACCACTTCACCGATGATACCATTGTTATCACTCTATATACCCCATGGGGAGTTGATGACCTGTGCCAAGTTTCAATTATTTTTGGTGAGTGGTTTCAGAGAAGATGTCCATCTTTTTTTTCCCTATAATACAATATGTTTGCCATACCCTGTGAGCTATGAGGTCAAAGTTATCAATTAAATGGAGAGTCCCTCCTGTGTTTGACATTTCACATTAATCGGACAAGTGGTTGCAGAAAAAAACTTAAGCGAAAATATATAGATGTGGATACACAGACAGACAGACATTGATATGTGATCATACATATTGATATATGATAATACACGTATTATATATGTCTGTCAGCCAGACACACACACACACACACACACACACACACACACACACACACACACACACACACACACACACACACACACACACACAGTACTGTACTGTACTCTTCCATGGATATTATCATTGCGAGAATAAAAATGGGGAAAGATACGTAACATCGAGTCGAAAGGAAGAGTGATTAATGGGAATGAGGCAAGGTCATTTAAGGATCGTCTTAATCCGTTTCAACCAGTTTGTGCTTTCAAACACCATCACAAAAAAATTGGAAATGCATATTAAAAGCTCTCATCTTTGGAGAATCATATGCTCGTACTCGATGGCGTCCTTTATTATTGGAAGTGCGTGATTCAGCAATGTGCGTGAAATCCCGGAACACGTTCCTTCTCTTTCCCGTACATTATCGTAAAACAGAAAATGTCTCACCACAAAACTTGTTGAATTTGGTTCAGATGCATCGCTTTTCTATTAATTCCTCATCAACTGAAGACACCCTTGTGCGCCTTGGGTACGCCACTCACGACACATTCCGTTAGTTAGAAGACAATAAGAACGAGAAATGAATGAACATGTTCACCGAACCTTTTGTGGATGTTGTGCTGCGAATGATGAAAACTATAGCGGCCAATACATTTGAAATATCGATCATGTCGCGTGACCTAAGGTGTCAACAACAAAAACTTTACAGGTTTCCATGAAAAACTAGAACAATGCGACTGTATCGCCAATATACCTCCGCATAGTCCCACAGCGGGTAGGTGCCATCACTCTGCATATGTATGGGTAGGGGATCACGTTTGTGAAGTTCCGTGTTGATCGGATAAGGTTCGTTTTTCTATCCAAGATGGCTGCCAAACCATGTAACCTATGACATCATCATTTTCAAACTATATGCAACAGTGCTGTTATATTATATTTGCAAAATTTCGCATCGATAGGATGAGTGGTTTCAGAGATATAATTATTTAATATTTTCCTTCAATCCAAGATGGCTGCCAAACTACGTAACCTATGACATTATCATTTTCAAACTATATGCAATAGTGCTGTTAGATGATGTTTGTAAAAATTCGCATCGATAGGATGAGTGGTTTCAGAGATATAATTATTTAACATTTTCCTTCAATCCAAGATGGCTGCCAAACTACATAACCTATGACATTATCATCTTCAAACTATATGCAACAGTGCTGTTAGATGATGTTTGTAAAATTTCGCATCGTTAGGATGAGCGGTTTCAGAGATATAATTATTTAATGTTTTCCTTCAATCCAAGATGGCTGCCAAACTACGTAACCGATGACATTATCATCTTCAAACTATATGCAACAGTGCTGTTAGATGATGTTTGTAAAATTTCGCATTGATAGGATGAGCGGTTTCAGAGATATAATTGTTTCATAAAATTTCAGTGCATAGAAGACAAAATAAAACAAAGAAGTGTGCGCCCTGCATGTACCTGAACGCAGGCCATGAGCAAGGCTCATTTGGGCTCCCAAAAAGCGTTGAATGAGCCAGGGGGCTGGTTGAGAGCCACAGGGGAGAGGATGAGAGGCATGCAAGAAGGGGGTGCAAGAGTGGGATGAGTGTGCCACGGGGGAGGAGGGCAAGGCTGCGGTGCTTCCCCCCTCCGCGCTCCGGCGGCGAGGCTCCTAACTCTCCCCAGCCGCTCGGCCGTTACGGTTGGGGGAAAATGAATGACCCGAGCCAAGCTCCCGACCCCAGGGTGTCAGCGTGACAAATATTACACGCTGGCGGAAACGGGCCCGGCATAAATCATAATTGGCGGCGAGCGAGGGCGCGGGCGTAGCGCGCCTTCCCCCGCATCGATTTTGTGTCCGAAACGCGCCCCGGACGCGCTAAAACTTATGAGCCCAACTCATCAGCTATTCATGGAATTTGGTGCAAACTTTACGGAGCGGCAGCGCTCGCCTGACGTACGGGGAAATAATGGGGAATTAACAGCGGTGCATTTGTATGGGGAGCTGGAAGGCGATCGAAAGCGCGATCGATTTCTCGTCCTCTTTCTTTTCCTGACTTGGGGCGCTGCGTGAGTTCAGAATGTCACGGACAAGTTTACATGCGACGTTCACTTACACGGGAAGGGTCTAAACATGCGCGACATGATTGCTCGAAACCCGGGCATCTGATCAGACCTAGCGGGATTGTCCGGATACTTGTGAATAAGATGTGCAATGTATGTGTCTGCACGGGGTGCACGTAGAATGTCATGTGTGTGTGATACATGGTGTGTACCTACAGTGCCTTCAGAAAGTATTCACACCCCTAGACCTTTTTCACATTTTGTTGTTACAGCCTGAATTTAAAATGGAATCAATTAAGATTTGTTTTTGTCACTAATCTACACATAATACTCCATAATGTCAAAGTGTATTTTTTTCCAGAAATTTTAACAAAATAATTAAAAATGAAAAACTGAAATGTCTTGAGTCAATAAGTATTCAACCCCTTTGCCATAACACTCTAAATTGAGCTCAGGTGCATCCAATTTCCTTTGATCATCCTTGAGATGCCTCTACAACTTGATTGGGGTCAACCTGTGGTCAATTCAATTGAACGGACATGATTAAGAAATAAACACACCTTTCTGTATAAGGTCCCATAGTTGACAGTGCATGTCAGAGCAGAACCTCCACCATGAAGTCCAAGGAACTGTCCATAGAACTCCACGATAGAATTGTGAGGCGGCATAGATCTGGGGAAGGGTATTCAACAATTTCTAGATCTAGAGTGTTGACAGTTCCCAAGAATTGAGCTCCATCATTAGGAAATTGAGCTCCATCTCCCAATTATCAGCAAAGTCATGGAATCCATCATTGCTTCAGATATTAAATCTTTCCTCTTCTCCAATGGCTTGATCTCTGATCATCAATTTGGTTTCAGACCTGGTCACTCTACTCTGGACATGCTGCTTCTGCTTTCTCAACAATGGATGGAGGTCCTCAACGCCAAACAGGAAATTAGAGCTGTCTCCCTTGACATTTCACGTGCCTTCGATACGGTCTGGCACCCTGCTCTGCTCTCCAAACTCTCCTCCTTTGGTATCCATGGAAATCTCCACGCATGGCTGGCGGACTTCCTCTCTGGTCGTAGTCAACGTGTGGCCCTGAATGGGTTTCTCTCATCTCCTCTTCCTGTTCAGGCTGGAGTTCCCCAAGGTAGTGTTCTGGGCCCTGTGCTTTTTCTGGTCTTCATCAATGATCTCTCTGACTCTCTTGAAAATCCTCTCTATCTCTTTGCTGACGACTCTACTCTCTGTCGCTCCATTCCTCATCCCTCAGATCGGCAGTCTGCAGCCTCCTCACTCTCTGCAGACCTGGACAAAATCACAGACTGGTCAAACAAGTGGAACATGTCTTTCAATCCTGACAAATCTCACACTCTTACAATGTCTCTCCGAAAGGACCGACTGGACAACCCTCCCATCTACTTTCTCAACAATCCTCTCCAAGAAGTTCTGTCGCTCAAGCTTTTGGGTCTCACTATCTGCCATGATCTTTCTTGGGAAAACCACATTTCCAAGCTGGCCTCCAAAGCCAGTCGCCGACTGGGCATCCTCCGTCGTGCGAAGTCCTTCCTTGGCACACCTGAGCTCCTCACCACATACAAGGCTTTCATCCGCAGCTCAATGGAATACTGTTCCCCCCTCTGGGCTGGTGCTCCTGCCTCACACCTTGCTCGGCTTCACGCTGTTGAGGCCAAAGCTTTCAGAATCATTGGAATCTCCTGCGATGTAGTCAACGCCGAGGGCCTTTCACTCACTCACCGCAGGCAGGTTGGTGGTCTTTCTGTCTTCTACCGACTCCTCTCCGGCCTTGCTCCCCCAGCTCTCTCTGTGCTCTGTCCCCCCAATATTCCTTCAGGTCGCACAAGATCTGCCTGCAACCCTCCTCTGGTTAAACTGCCAAAGTCTAGGCTCTCTGCTCACCTTCACTCTTTCATTCCCCTTTTCTCCCGCCTCTGGAACAAACTCCCCCACTCCCTTCAATCCCACTCCTCCCTCCAGGTCTTTAAAACAGCTGTTCACCACCATCTCTTATCTTCCCCCATCGAAAACCTTGATCTTTTCTACCCCCGGTAATTCACCCCAGAGTCCTTGCAGTGTTCATATGTTTTAATCCTCTCCCACCTCCCCCCAAGTCCTCCCGATGTCCCTGCTCTCAAATGTTGTGTTTGTGTCCTTCCCCCTCTCTTTTGTGTCCTTCCCCCTCTCTCCCCATCTTGTCTACCGCTCCCCTTGTTTTTTGTGTTTTGTGTGTCGGTTTGTCTTTTTGTGTGATTAATGTTAGCTCTTTCACGAGCCTCGATCTTGTATACAAAAAAAATAAAAAATAAAAATAATAATAATGGAAAGAATATGGAACTACCCAGACTCTTCCTAGAGCTGGCTGTCCAACCAAACTGAGCAACCAGGAAATACGTACCTTCATCAGGGAGAAGACCAATAACCCAATGACCACTCTGACAGAACTACCGAGTTCCTTGGCTGAGATGGGAGAACCTGCTTGAAGGACAACAGTCTCTGCAGCACTTCACAAATCTAGGCTTTATGGTAGAGTGGCCAGACAGAAGCCACTCCTGAGAAAAAGGCACATGGCAGCACGTCTGGAGATTGCAAACAGGTATGTGAAAGACTCAGAGCATGAGGTAAAATATTTTGTGGTCTCATGAGATGAAAATTGAACTCTTTTGCCTGAATGCAAAGCGCTGCAAATGGAGGAAACCAAACCCAGCTTATCACCCATCTAACACCATCTCTACCGCAAAGCATGGTGGTGGCATCATCATGCTATGGGGATGCTTTTCAGCACCAGGGACTGGGGGACTTGTAAGGATAGAGGGAACAATGAACTGAGCCAAATACAGGCAAATGCTTGAGGAGAACCTGCTTCAGAGTGCAAAAGATCTTAGAATATGGTGAAGATTCACGTTACAACAGGATAATGACCCCAAGGAAACAGCCAAAGCAACACTGGAATGGCTTCAGAACAAGAACCTGAAAGTCCTTCAGTGGCCCAAACAAAGCCCAGACTTGAATCCCATTGAGAATCTGTGGAAAGCGTTGAAGATTGCTGTTCACCGATGCTTCCCATCCAACCTGGCAGAGCTTGAGCAAATCTGCAAGGAAGAATGGGATAAACTCCCAAAATCCAGATGTACAAAGCTGATACAGACAAACCCACGAAGTCTCGAAACTGTAATCGCTGCCAAAGGCGCTTCTACGAAGTATTGACTCAGGGTTGTGAATACTTATAGTAAATTAAATATTTCTCTATTTCATTTTCAATTGATTTGTAAAAAAATTATAAAATCATGTTTTCACTTTGGCATTATGTGGTATTTTGTGTAGATCGATGTCAAAAAATTTCAATATAATCCATTTTACATTCAGGCCGTAACACAACGAAGTGTGAAACAGTCAAGGGGTGTGAATACTTTCTGAAGGCACTGTATAACCTCATGTTTGTGTCTGCACGATGCGCACATAGAATGTCATATGTGTGTGATACAGGGTGTGTACATATAACCTCATGTGTGATGCATGTTGTGTACATGTAACCTCATGTGTGATGCATGCTGTGTACATATAACCGCATGTGTGTGATACATGGTGTGTACATATAACCTCATGTGTGTGATACACGGTGTGCGTATAAAATGTCCACATATAACCTCAGGTGTGTGATGTATTGTGTGCACGTGGAATGTCATTTGTGTGATGCATGGTGTGTACATAGAACCGCATGTGATACATGTGTGCATATAATGTCATGTGTGTGATACACGGTGTGCGTATATAATGTCATGTGTGTGATGCACGATGTGTACATATATCCTCATGTGTGTGATGCACGATGTGCACATAGAATGGCATGCGTGTGATACATGGTGTATACATATAACCTCATGTGTGTGATGTATTGTGTGCACATGGAATGTCATTTGTGTGATACATGGTATGCACATAGAACCTCATGTGTGTGATACACGGTGTGCGTATATAATGTCATGTGTGTGATGCACGATGTGTACATATATACTCATGTGTGTGATGCACGATGTGCACATAGAATTGCATGCGTGTGATACATGGTGTATACATATAACCTCATGTGTGTGATACATGGTGTGTACATATAACTTAATGTGTGTGATACATGGTATGTATATAGAACCTCATGTGTGTGATACATGGTGTGCACATATAACCTCATGTGTGTGATACATGGTATGTACATAAAACCTCGTGTGTGTGACGCATGGTATGTACATAAAACATCATGTGTGTGACGCATGGTATGTACATAAAACCTCATGTGTGTGACGCATGATATATATACATAAAACATCATGTGTGTGACGCATGGTATGTACATAAAACATGTGTGTGACGCATGGTATGTACATAAAACATCATGCGTGTGATCACGTGGTGCGTGGCCGAATTCTCACATTTTTCCTTCTCGTTTACGTGTATGGCTTTTGGCTTACCACGTACCAGCTCGTAAGGTAATTGTTACCACACATATCTCGCAAGTTCACTTAATGCACACACCTCATAAGGTAACATACTGCATACACCTTGTAAGATAACTGTTATGGCACGTACCTCATAAGATAGCGTGCTGCACACCCATTGTAAGGTAACCGCTACCAACACCTCATCTGGTTTTGTACGTGATCTTTGTATCATGAAAGCAAGACTTTTCTGATCAGATTTAAAAGCAAATCCATAGTGGCGTTCACCTGCAAAACACTCACCTGGATTATTTACATGCGAGTGCATTTGGTCCAACTACAAAATAATTATAAAATCGGTATTTCCATTCGAACAAGATGCAAAATCACGTCAGATGAGAATCAGATTCACTGTGTCGTGTTGGGGGCATTGAGGGGGAGGGTTTAAAAGGTATTGTAAAGTAAGTACCTGGCGGGAGGCATAGGGTATATAATTATCTATTGAAAAGAGCATGGTAGGGGATGTGTGTGGGTCCTTTTTCAACAAAAAGAAATATGTAACAATATTTGGGGGGCAGGGTGTTGCAATGTTGCATACAGAGTTTAGACAAACCTGTTCAGTTTGTATGTCTATCAATCTGAGTGAATGAGCGAGTGAGTCCGCATGCAGCCAAACTTAATACAACGTCCCTGGGCGGCCTACTTTAGTATTGCAACCCAATTGGCCATAAATAGGTCGACAATGTTGTCTAAAGTAAATATAGCATTTTTATCCCCACACTTTTTGAAAAAGATGGAGGGAGTGGGGGGGGGGGGGGTGGTCTTGTAATCGGCTCTATGTGTCTGTCTGTCCGTCTATTTCGCATCTCCTAATGGTTGGGCAGAAATTCACCAAACTTGGTAGTTACACAGCACAAAGGTGTAATGGCAGTATCATCTTTGGCCCCACCCCCTGGGACAGGGTTAAAAGGTAAAATACCAAAAAAGGTACAGGCACATTTTTAAACATTTTAATGAAACTTTGCATATGCAATCTACATTGGGAGATGCATGAAATATGTAACAATATTTGGGAATTGACCCCGGTTCATTCCCCAGAGGGGTGTGGACTTGGGGTCACAGGGGTCAAACCGGGTAAAAAAAATAACTCAAAATTTGCTGGCTCATTCCTGGTGGAACTTTTTCCCATCTTTCAACTTTGCCTTAGGTGGGAAGCGTGGGGATTTGTGATGGCTCATCATCGACTTCACTCTAGTTAAGTGTTGCAAAATACCTGGAGCGGACAGGATGCTCATTGGTCAATACACACCGAGTGGGGTTTTCAAAGCACAATTTATTATCTATTTCAACAAAAAGTAACCATTTCCATACACAGTGTAAAAAGTATTTCCTCTTAGTAAATTTTGGGAATAATTAGTAATTAGTGCTGTAATCAAGTTCTAAGTAAATTATTGAGAAAACAAAATCATTTTTTCCAAGGGTGTTTCAAACCTTGCGCTTCTTTGCACAATTATCAAAATACCGTCACAGGTACGAGTTTAGTCACGTGACAGCTTGTGCACACACACCAAAAAAGCACACCCCAGTCCCACACAAAACATTCCTGCCGAGTGGTCTAAACAACCGACTTATAACAGATGCAGATCGGAAATCAGGAATCTTGATACCTGGACACGGATATGGGGAACATGTTCTATGAGCTCGAGCAAAAAATCCATTTTCTGAAAAAAAAAAAAAAAATCCGCAACACTTTCAAAAACAGTCCTACAAGACACTAATGTTCCCTTAATAAGTTTGGCTGCCATAACTCGATCAACTCTTGAGTTTAAAAAAATAAAAATACCTGGAACCTGGGAAAAGAAGGCGGGGCCAAACGACTTTTCCTGTGGATCAGGTGAGGCCTCGGTATCAAGAGAAGAAGAAAATACAATAATGATCACCGTTACCTGTCATTCCAAATAACGGGATTTTAAACAGAACGATGAAGTTTAAATAAATAATTAAATCCCTGACCACCAATCACAGAAAGCAGCAACACCGGGATTTTCTTATCGATCTTGTCTTCGGATTCGATTTACGTATTTAAAACTTACGGTCAGAGAGTAATCAAAGAGTAAATACAGTAAAAGAGGTCAAACAAATCACAAACCAATACAGGACGGATCAGGTTAAGGAGATCACAACAAATCATGAGAGATTCAACCTCTCACCTTACAAATGAACGTGACGATTCCAGTTCTCACCTGTCCAGTCGAATTCCAGGTCGTTTTTGTACTGCTTGTACTCACAGTGTTTGGTTTTGTCAACAAGTATTATCAACATGTTCAAAGCGATTACTTATTGTACTTTTCAGTTTCCAAATCCTGCTTTCAAACGTGACGTCACCGAAGAGGAGGCGGTCCTTCCACCAAAGGTCAGAGCAACTAGCCACGCCTCCCACGATAAACATCATCTTTAGTGTGAGAGTAAAGATCCGCAATTTAATACGTAACTTATCGGAAAAAGAGGACGACAGATACAACTTATCGCGTATTGATGTTAACGGAGCAGAAAATCGAGACTTTCTCAGGTACGATCTCTGCCACGCCCAAGGAGGTTCGTTAAACAATTAATGGAGACTCATAAACCTGCAAGATTCCTATAGCTACATAATAGCTAGGAGGCTAACACAAAAAACTTCACATTGTGATACAAGCATGAAACTTGACATTGATGCTCTTGTAGTTCTTTAAATCCAGTCGATTAACCAACTCGAAATTCAACATGGCGGCCATTTTTTTCAAAATGGCTGCCAAAATTGCTAAAATGTGCCATAAACCTTTTACTATTGAATTTAGGACGTACGAGTATCGATACAAAATCACAAAATTGCATATTATCTATGAGGTCGTTCAAATTCTCAATTTTTCTGAATCAAGTAAATCACCAACCGTGACCAAGGCAGGTTGAGATTATGTCATGAGGAATAGATATTTGCAATATGAAAGCTAAATGTTCAACGGTTTTTGAAATATCACAAAGACAAAAGTACATGAACAGATGATCGGTTGGTCGGTCGGTTGGAGCTCATTTAATTGTCCCTAGTCTCCGACCTCATCAGCGGAATGGGGGACAAAAGGGCAGGCCCGAATAGGGTTAAAATACAGATCAATGGTGCTGTTTTACCATGTTCGATGAGCTGACAAGATGGCCGAGTGGTACACACATTTGCCTCTAAGCTGTCTAGCCTGGGTTCCAATTTTGGGCCAGGTATCAACTGTCATCCCGGTGTTTCACAGGCACGGTGATTCATCAATGATTGTGACGTTCCTCGGATGGACGTTCAACTGGGCGCCCCGTCTGCTGACATTAGTTGGACGTTGAAGACCCCAACGGTGTCCTTCGCAATGAGTAGGCGAGCTATACGAAAAAAGCTCAGAAGAATCTGCAAATATTGTTGTGAATAAAAACTACATAAAGATGAGCACGATTCGGCTGCCTCACTTCCTAAGCTCGCAGATGTTGCTGCTGTTATTACCCCGCGTGTGTAGCGCAAAGCGGGGTTAAGCAATTGGTTCACTCTGTCAGTCTATTCGTGTGATCGAGGAGCTACTCAATTCCAATAAAATTTTATATTTTGAACGCTGCACAACACGAATCAGACCAGGAACATGCGGTTTTACTTTGGCTCTGAATTTGGCAAATTGTACGGAGTTTCCTCCCGAGCGCGCATGCGCACACACTCACAGAATTGGAATTGCTTCCGTCAGTCTGGTAGGCAAAGAAAATTGAAAACTATTCAAAACATGAAACTCACTGTTTTGGGGGCATCATAAATGACACAAACAACGGCACTAAAAACTAATTTAACGTGTTAAATAAGGTGGTGTAAAAGAAGGTGCATCGATGGCGGTGAACTTCTGATTTAATAGTTTCTTTTTCTCCAGACCCTAAAACTTTTATTTTATTTCAATCGAATTATGTATTTGAACAATGTAGACCACAAATCGCCTTATTTGCACTTTCAAAACCCTTCAGTTTAGCAGTACTTCGGCAAAATTGTATACCGTACCGTCTCGACCAATCAAATTTGCTGCACCCTGAGGGCAGAGTAACTACGAGATTCAAATAAAAGATGGTGGCACCCAGCGATGCAACCACACAGCTAACTTCGTTCAAAAGACCTGTTCATTTAGCGCATCCTTTTCTCAAAGATCGTTCCAAAATCATCAGTTTCTTCGAGAAGAGTTGGCAGAAGGTCAGCTCTGAACTGTTGCGTTTGACCAATCGGCTTCGTATGGTTGCCATCGTGTCCTTTATTCAAAGTTCACGAACAATGCTAATACAGATTATGTTAGTAAACGCAAAGCAAGAGTTGAAAAGACCCTTCCCATGTCCTTTTTCCGACGACAGCGCAGGGTAAGGTGTTCTATGAACTCTGTCGTCATTGTTAAAAACGAATCTTGTCAATTTTGAAGTTCTTGGGAAAACCTTAATACCGGTTATCATAAGTTATCAATGCGATGATACCAGGTGTCATATATCCTCATAGGATAAACAAAGTTATTAAAATATTAGTTTTACCAGGAATTACCTCCACCAGCGAAGGTGGATGGAGGTTATGTTTTCACCCCTGTCTGCCTCTCTGTCTGTTTGTCTGATAGCACGATATCTGATATCTCAAAAAGTTATGGACAGATTTTGACGAAACTTGGTGTACAGGTTGGGTGTGTGACAAGGATGAATCGATTCTATTTTAGTGAAGATCCGAATCCAGATCTGTATCCGAGAATTTTTACTTCTTTAAATGGTTCTTTACCTTGGTGGTAAAGTATTTACCTTGGTGGTAAGAATAACTTATTCTTTACTTTACCTTTACACCTGGTGTTGGGCTAGCGGCTAGGGTGCCGGCTTAGGATCCTAGGATCCTGGGTTCGAATCCCGGTCGATCGCTGAATTAACGCCAGGGGGGTTGACTCAGCCTGTCATCCTTCCGAGGTCGGCTAATTGAGTACCAGTTCACTGGTAATTCCCTGTTTGTCGTTAAAGGCGGCAAAAAGGGTTGGCGGCAGGAAGGGCATCCGGCCGTAAAACATTGCTTCAAAAAAGGGGACCAAAAAAACAACAACAACCATGGTTCCCGAAAAAGGCCAACCCCCGCTTTGCGGGGAAAAATGGCCTCTAAAGGTGGTTATTTTTTTAATTTTATATAAATGGTTCTTTACCTTAGCCTCGTGTTGGCTTAGCGGTTAGGGTGCCGGCTTGGGATCCTAGGATCCTGGGTTCGAATCCCGGTCGATCACTGAATTAACGCCAGGGGGGTTGACTCAGCCTGTCAGCAAATTGAGTACCAGTTCACTGGTAAATCCCTGTGTCACAAGAGGCGACTAACAGGGTTGATGGCAGGAAGGGCATCCGGCCGCCATAAAACATTGCTTCAAAAAGGGGACCACAGTACCCGAAAAAGGCCAACCCCTGCTCTGTGGGGAAAAATGGCCTCTAAAGGTGTTTTTTTTTTTTTAAATGGTTCTTTACCATTGAGTGATAGGGCCAAAAACTATATACAGCATGATGTTGCAAAAATGTTGTGGACGACTTATGACAAAACTTATGACAAAATTAACAATGGGGGAACAGCCAAATTTGTTGTGTTTCATTACCAAACCTTATATGAGATGCAATTGGAACTAAAACAAACACATTCGTGGACAGGCTTCACCTAGGTAAGTTTACCAATGGTAAAATAATCAAAGCAGCACTTGAAGGATTCCAGAGTGAACGTTCTAAACATACACACAATTAAAAGGTACAAATCAATCAGTATGGGAGAAGCAAACATAAACCGGCACATGGATACCGCTCTGAAAGCAGCAGGTTCCATTTTGCAATGCAGTTTTGACAAGAACAAATGTAACAAACCCCCCCAAATTCCCCTCAATCCCCTCGACTCCCCAGAAGTCAGATGGGAAAGCAATGCAGAAAGTGTTGACTTGGTTTAATAAAAAGAAAGGCAAGAAATGAACAGGAAATTTGGCTTTTCCAGAAAGTTGGATCACAATTGTCCGAACGGCTCAGGGCACTCACCCAGTGGAAGATAAGCTTCCCTACCAAAGCTTAAGGGGAGGGTAGCCGTTTCACGACACTAAGTGACCCAAAAACAATCCAGGAGCAGGAATAGACGAGACGTCGCTGCTGTCTTTGGAACTTCCAGTTTGGTGATGCTGGTGGGGATCATTTACACAAAGTGCATCGTCATTACAAGGCAAGATGGTTGGTTAAAAGGAAATGCTTTGTGCATTCTTCGGCTAAGGCTATTATTGTACAAGAGCAGGGCCTCAATAGCTCACTTGCTCACAGTTTCTGCCACAACTATTTGTAATTTTAGAAGTTGCAGCGACACAAGTGTTGCCAGGATGGCCTAGGCCCTAGAGATATGCATACTCGCCTCTAAGATGTCTAGCCTGGGTTTGAATCCCGACCCAGCTATAAACTGTCAATCTGGTGTTTCACAAGCAGGGTCATTCATCAATGTGTGTGCCATCCCCCGGATGAACATTAAACTGGCATCCCGTCTTTTAGCATTCGTTGGTGGACCTTAAAGACCTCACGGTATCCTTCCCGAAGAGTAGTCGAGCTGTCGCCGGCACCACAATTCCTGCTCTAACTACTGCTACAAAGTCAATTGCAAGCCACCCAGAATAATCCTCGTCAAGAAGCTTCTTCGGCAGAACCAACGCTCTGTGACAAGAGTATGGTACATCAGAAGCGACATGTGGTGCAGGGAAAAGACGTGTTAGCAGAAAGTGCTCTAGACATGGTTATCCATCGAATGAGAAAACAAAGCGGAAACAACACCAAACTATTCATTGCACACACAAAGGTAGCGTTGGACCACAGACCGAAGACTAGGTAATGGATAGGTGTTTGGTTTAAGACAACACTCGAAAGAAAGAAACACTTTGAGGCAAACTCCGATTATTCATATCCGACTCTATCCCCACATTTTGCCAACATTGGATTGTGCAACACATGAAAGAGGATGCGGAAGGGGAGAAATTCTACATCCGCGTGACAGGTTCCCACCTACTTGTTGTATGAGAACGATAGGCTGAGTTTAAATCCAAGGGCAGGGTGTTCATCTCTCGCCTTCCTGTCGTAGTAACAAACAAAGTGAGGCGGATTGTTCCCACAAGTTAATGCTCAGAATTCCAGGACCCAATTTTTGCCACAGCATGCAGCTGTCATCTCAAACTACAATGTTAAATAAAGAACCAAGGTAGCTATGCAGGAACAGATTCCTGACAACTTGAGGTGTGAGAGAGGTCAGAGAGAAGGGGCAGGAGGAAAAAAAAAATCATAAAGAATTCCCTGATAACTTGTGCAACATAGAGAGTTAAAACCTGTATGATACAACATATCATATGCACAACATATCACACATTCCCTGCTTGCTTCCGTCAGCAGGTTTGTATTCACGTGCTCGAATATTTTACTGGTGCTCGAAGCACCTTTCCAGTTAGAGTTGCAGTTTCACCGACACTGGTGGATATATGCGAGAGCTCTTTCAGTCTTTCACGATGCCCCTGAAAGAGGTGGCGTTCAGTTCTTCCTGGGTCTGATGAGCCAAAGGTTTGATGTGGAGGTGCAGCTGGTCCTAGAAGGGAAGTCCTCACTGCGCAACATTGTCGTTAAACTATTTTGAAGCAACGGCGGAACCTTGTTCAATATAAAGGTCCAGCAGGCAGTGGTGCAGGCCAAGTGACCATGACTGGCAATAAGGATGTAGTTTCTACAGCTTAAAAGGAGAGACAATTGTTCAAAGATGTTGTGTGAACTGTTCAGGATCTGATCGCTGCACAAACATCGTTTCCACAACCCACTTCATCTAACGGCCCCTCTGCAACAAAACATATTTTAAACCAACTTTGCTCCTAAACACATACAAGAGCGAATCACTTTCAACAGTTCTCACTCAAACAACAAAAACCTGAGACCTAAGATTGAGCACAGGCTCAATGTCCCAGGAAAAAAAAAAAATGGGTCACCGTGGTTCCTGCAGGATGGTGACCAGTTGCTTTGCTGCCCTGGCAATGTCATAAGAACACTGTATGACCTGCTTTGTCAACTCCTGCACATCCAGGGTACCGCTAGCTCCGTTGGGCCCTCTAGAGGCACGCTGGCATTCCGCCGCGAGTCTGGAAGCGCTGCCCGTGAGGAGTTGTAGCGCCGGGCGGACGCTCTCCACCGTGGGCCGCTGCAGCAATAGTGGCACACACAAACCGTCGGGAAACAATGTGGAGATACCCGCAATAAATCAGGCATTTAATGACTTAAAATGAAAACCTAGCACTATACTTCCTTACAATATAAGCACACGTTCTTATGATTGCCTTACATGAGATTAGAAGTGATCATCTTCAGCAATATCATTTAAAGGGCATCGATTGCAAGCGACATTATCTGGTGATGAAAGCCAATTAATTGGGTCGAGTTTTGCTCGGGACGGATGAGTAATAATGAAAAGGAAGGGGGAAGACCAATGGTCATCACCCGCGGAAACTTCACGATCTAACAGACCGGTTTTGTAACCTGAAATCATGCTAGGTGATGAAAATAAACACAGTGATTATCTGAGTGACTGAGGTTAGTACAACACGGCAGCAATCTTAGAAAAGAAAGGAGATCCCAGTTGGCAGAAGACAGACAGAACAGGGCCTGCTTTTTGGACTGCAGGGCAACAACAAATAACCTCTCAGCTGTACTAATGGGGGAGGTGTTAGCATCTGTTTCACCAGGAATCAGTACAAACACAGGGACTCAGAAATTATCCTTGTCCAAATGACCTACCCTGTCCAAATATACGTCACTTCGCTGTGAGAAAGAGCCTGCAGAATGCTGTCGCCATTACGGGAAACAAAGCGAGGTGTTTACGATAAGAAGTACCTTATATACGAGCAGGTGCGATTTCAAAGTGAACGTTCCGTGCTTTTGTGCCGTCTTAGTGTTTTCTAATCGTGCCAACAAGAGAAAAGGATTGATCATTTTATCGCGTTCCAGGATTTGCAACAAATCGAGGAACTCCAACTGAGGAATTTGCAAGAAAACGGCATGAAAAGTGGACCTCGTTGACGACGGCAAGAAGGGAATTGTTGTGTGTAGCGACCATTTCAACTTGCGCGTACAGGTTGCTTATGACTACGTACCGAAGTCGAGGCCACAAATTTATCATGATGGACCTCCTGTACCGTGTGCAGTGTGGAACATAATCGGAATACCTCAATACAACTTTTTGAATTTATTTCGTTCATTCAGGTTGTGTAAGCTTGGTGTTGGCTTAGCGGTTAGGGTGCCGGCTTGGGATCCGAGGATCCTGGGTTTGAATCCCGGTTGATCGCTGAATTGACACCAGAGGGGTTGACTCAGCCTGTCATCCTTCCGAGGTCGGCAAATTGAGTACCAGTTCACTGGTAATTCCCTGCATGTCGCAAGAGGCGAATAACAGGGTTGGCGGCAGGAAGAGCATCCGGCCATAAAACATTGCTTCAAAAAGGGGACCACAGTGCCCAAAAAAGGCCAACCCCTGCTCTGTGGGGAAAAATGGCCTCTAAAGGTGGTTCTTCTTCTTCTTTCCATTCAGGTTGTGAATATGAATCTTTACACACGCCTTACGTTTTCACGGTATCTGTGTTTTGCATCCTGGGATAAGTCGTCAAAGTACTTGGAGTATGCCATCGTGCGTCTACCA
Source organism: Myxine glutinosa (assembly GCF_964187855.1). Lineage (NCBI taxonomy): Eukaryota > Metazoa > Chordata > Myxini > Myxiniformes > Myxinidae > Myxine > Myxine glutinosa. The sequence goes on along the minus strand of NC_136274.1, from coordinate 39,827,364 downwards.
CGGCAGCTGAGCCGTCACGTTTGTTTGTCTCCCGTAATGGCGGACTGGCTTCATTTCCCGGAGCGACGTGACGTCATTGCATACTAGCTATGCTCTTGTTAGGGGCATCAGCAGGATCAGTGTAGACGTGAGGGCCCACCCAGGCCAAAGTGCCTGACACATTGTGACACAATGCTTTAATGAATTCAAAATGGAGTCGACGTGAATCTCTAACTTGTAAACTCAATGCCACAGAAGTCTGTCACCCATCAAGGGAGCTGCCGATGTGTTTGTGTTGATGTTTGGGCGAATTTGTTTTCGTTGCTAAAGGATTTGAGAGGATTGCTCTGCAGTCTAAAATACAGGCCACAGTGTGTTCGAAACTGGAAAGGAATCTTTTATGTTTACGTTTCCAGTTGCAAACAGTCATGGTTATCAGGTGCAATTCGCAACACCTGCCTTCATGAGCGGAAAAGTTTGCCACCATGTATTAGAAAAGCGTAATGGCACGAGCACTCAGGTTTTGAGCGAGTGCAGGATTGACAGGATTTTGTTAGTGGTGAACAGTCATGCGCTTCCTTGTCAAGAAAGGAGCAGCAACAGTGTGAGTCTGTACCGTGGCCTTTTGGCTGGCACGGCACAGATAGCAGATATGAGAGGTCCAAGCAGCGGCACACATCCGTGCGCCACGGCCGCCATTACCTTTGGAAACAGAGCTGCAACGTCATGTGCTGCAGCCGAGATTCTCTCTGAACAAGGTAAAAAGCTGCAAAAGGAAATACATTTGTGACCGATCACCATGCAGATATATACTCATTTTTACTAAAATAAAACAACACAACAACAACAACAACAACAACAATTAGATCTCAAATTCTAAATGTATAAAGACTAACTTTCCCCAAATCTGTCGCCCATAATGTGCTGAACAATGAGGAGACGATGGTGCTGGAGACTCGTCTAAATGATCTGACTGCTGAATGTGCGAACGCTTATTCCCTCCACAACACCAGTGGTATAAAGTGTCGCAATGCTCGCAAAATCTGTCAAGACAGGCTTTATTCACGATTATGATTTTTCATATTCTTCACGATATTTGTAAAAGCGAACATACAGTTGGGGTACCTAGCAGCTATGATTATATCCGAGTATGCAAATATATGCAAAAAAGCTGAAAGTTCCAAAAATGCCCTTTTTTCAGAGCTTTGATTTTAGGCTTTAACAAATATGGGAAACATGATCCATGAGGATGTAATGAAAGGCATTCGTATTTACCATAACGGTGAGCCATTAAAAAATAATCTATTAATTTTTTTATCACAGTGGTATATATACTATACACATTACACATATATATGATTTAGTAAATTTTATCATCACAGTGGTACATATACAGTGCATTCAGAAAGTATTCAGACCCCTTCACTTTTTTTCACTTTTTGTTATGTTGCAGCCTTATGCTGAAATCGTTCAAATTCATTTTTTCCCTCATAAATCTACACTCAACACCCCATAATGACAAAGAGAAAACAGGATTTTAGAAAGTTTAAAAAAAAATTATTAAAAAGAAAAAACTGAAATATCACATTGACATAAGTATTCATACCCTTTGCTATGACACTTGAAATTTAGCTCAGATGCCTCCCATTTCTCTTGATCATCTTTGAGATGTTTGTACACCTTGATTGGAGTCCACCTGTGGTAAATTCAATTGATTGGACATGATTTGGAAAGGCACACACCTGTCTATATAAGGTCTCACAGCTGACAATGCATATCAGAGCAAAAACCAAGCCATGAGGTCGAAGGAACTGTCTGCAGAGCTCATAGACAGGATTGTGTCGAGGTACAGATCTGGGGAAGCCTACAAAAAAATCTCTGCTGCATTGTAGGTTCCCAAGAGCACAGTGGCCTCCATAATAATTCTTAAATGGAAGAAGTTTGGAACAACCAGGACTCTTCCTAGAGCTGACCGCCCAGCCAAACTGAGCAATCGGGGGAGAAGGGCCTTGGTGAGAGAGGTGACCAAGAACCCGATGGTCACTCTGGCTGAGCTCCAGAGATCCTGTGTGGAGATGGGAGAAACTTCCAGAAGGACAACCATCACTGCAACACTCCACCGATCTGGGCTTTATGGCAGAATGGCCAGACGGAAGCCTCTCCTCAGTGAAAGACATGAAAGTCCGCTTGGAGTTTGCAAAAAGCACCTAAAGCACTCTCAGACTGTGAGAAACAAGATTCTGTGGTCTGATGAAACCAAGATTGAGCTGTTTGGCCTCAATTATAAGCATCATGTCTGGAGGAAACCAGGCACCGCTCATCACTGCCCAATACCATCCCAACAGTGAAGCATGGTGGTGGCAGCATCATGCTTTGGGGGTGTTTTTCAGCAGCAGGGACTTGGGGACTGGTCAGGGTTGAGGGAACAATGAATGGAGCAAAGTACAGAGATATCCTTAATGAAAACCTGAAACAGAGCGCTCAGGACCTCAGACTGGACCGAAGGTTCACCTTCCAACAGGACAATGACCCTCAGCACACAGCCAAGACAATGCAGGAGTGGCTTAGGGACAACTCTGTGAAGGTCCTTGAGTGGCCCAGCCAGAGCCCTGACTTGAACCCAATCGAACATCTCTGAAGAGACCTGAAAATGGCTGTCCACTGATGGTCCCCATCCAACCTGACAGAGCTTGAGAGGATCTGCAAAGAAAAATGGCAGAAAATCCCCAAATACAGGTGTGCAAAGCTTGTTGCATCATACCCAAGAAGACTCGAGGCTGTAATGGCTGCGAAAGGTGCTTCAACTAAGTACTGAGTCAAGGGTCTGAATACTTATGTCAATGTGATATTTCAGTTTTTTATTTTCAATAAATTTGCAAAACTTTCTAAAATCCTGTTTTCTCTTTGTCATTATGGGGTATTGAGTGTAGATTGATGAGGGAAAAAATGAATTTAAACGATTTCAGCATCAGGCTGCAACATAACAAAATGTGAAAAAAGTGAAGGGGTCTGAATACTTTCTGAATGCACTGTAATATACACAATACACATATATATAATTTAGTAAATTTTATCATCACAGTGGTATATATATACTACTGTGTTAAAAAAGTATCCGACCTTTATTTTTCGTGCGTAAAAAAAAAGAAGCTAGGGAGGCGTTGATTGGTGCACGTATGTAGGCGATCCTAATGCGCATGCGTGAATTTTTTCCCACCTGCAGAAGCTGTCATTTGACGGCAGACCGCCGATGAGTGAGGACATGTAAGTGAGCGCCGTCGGATTTTCGTTTTTGACAAAATGACGGAAAAACTTGAACAACGCTACTGCATCAAATTTTGTGTCAAGCTTGGCGATTCCCAAGTGGAAACGATCCGCAAGATTCAACACCGTTCATTCCATTATGAAGGAGGATTTGGGCTTCAGGAGAATCTCAGCGAAGTTCGTACCAAAGCTGCTAACGATTGAGCAGAAGCAACTCCGTTTGGAGATCGCACAGGACATGCTGGAGACTGTGAACAGCGATCCCGGCTTCCTCAACACAGTGATCACTGGCGATGAGTCCTGGGTTTATGGGTACGACCCAGAAACCAAGTTGCAGTTTTGATGCAAGTTTGATGAAACACAAAATTTGATGCAGTAGCGTTGTTCAAGTTTTTCCGTCATTTTGTCAAAAACGAAAATCCGATGGCGCTCACTTACATGTCCTCACTCATCGGCGGTCTGCCGTCGAATGACAGCTTCTGCAGGTGGGAAAAAATTCACGCGTGCGCATTAGGATCGCCTACATACGTGCACCAATCAACGCCTCCCTAGCTTCTTTTTTTTTACGCACGAAAAATAAAGGTCGGATACTTTTTGAACACACTACGTATATACACATATATATATAATTTAGTAAATTTTATCATCACAGTAGTAGACATATGGGGCCATGTACATTGTACGTATGTATGCAAGAGTGCCAGAATATTTCACCATTTCACCTCAAACTCTCTCCAATGTTGTGTAAGAAATGAATCGAACCTCTCTCCCTCAATATTTTTTGTGCTTGCATGCCTCGAGATCACAATTTGGCCAATAACATCAGCCCGCTAATACATACGCACAAACTAACAGTGCTACCTTTAAAGTGGAGTATAAACACACTGGTGTTGTCTACCTATGGGTGTATAAACAAGAGTGCTTTTTGGGAGCATGTCCAAAGCACGAAAAACAATACTATTTGTTAATGTGGTCACAGAAGAGAGGTTCAACTGTTATTTATTGTTGCTGAAATGACAAAATTCCAGGTTCCACATTATGAATTCCAATGCGGCAATTTAATTGAGCTTACCCATATTATCCTATTGGTTTAAGGGAAACGTTAAACCAGCGAATTTACGATTACTGGATAGTAGGAGTGCATTGTTGGACAAAACTGAACATATATATACACACATCTACTCTGAAGCATATTTGAAGTAGCCAATTCAAACTGCTTGTCTGTACGCTGGTCTCAACACCATACATCATCGACGCTGCTATTCAGAGGTGTCGTATAACTTGAGAACGGATTAACGGATTTCAATAAATCCAACTACGGTGGATTCAGGTAACTCCCGTGATGTTTGTGATCAAAAAAAATTTTTTTATGGGTACATGGACACGCGTGTAAAAACTGAAAATGCCAGCACGTGAGCCGTTGGTTATCCCTGCACGGAGAGCAGGATCTCCCAGGAATCCTTTTTGTTTTCTTCCCCAAAAGATTAGCCATCGCAGCAAAGATTGGTATATCCGTCAGCGTCTGCGAAGTGACGGATCTGATATTCTAGTACTCATAATAACACAAGGCAAAAAAAACCCAGTTTGTGTGTATGTGTGTGTTTATTCGTGTGTGTATGTGTGTATGTGTGTATGTGTATGTGTGTATGTATGTGTGTGTGTGTGTGTGTGTGTGTATGTGTGTGTATGTGTGTGTGTGTGTATGTGTGTGTGTGTGAGTGTGTGTATGTGTGTGTGTGTGTGTGTGTGTGTGTGTGTGTGTATATATATATATATATATATATATATATATATATATATATATATATATATTTTGTCGCGATCCCGTCTGTGGAATGTATCCCAGCACGGAATACGGACGTAAATGTCCGGGCTTCAAGTAATCCACGTAGTGAACCAAAAGAGACGTAATCAACACAATTGTGTTTTAATCGGCCTTCTAGGGGTAAGGCACGATGCTTTATTGGCTCGATCACAAAAACCATGAAAGGTAACAAATGGAATAGGCTGCACAAGCCTGCAGGAACGGTCGGCCACAGACGCTCCAACCAGACGCAGGTAAGATCCTCGCGGCTCCAATCGACGAGCTCCGGGACTCGAAGGATACCAGGATGGAATACCACACAAGGCCGCCAGGAACGGTCGGCCAGGAGCTCCAACACGAAGCAGGCAATATAGGACTCACAGTTCCAATCTACGATCTCCGGGAATCACTCGTTCTCTTCCGGAATCACTCACTCGTACAATCCATAACTATAAACGATCAGCAAAACTCGCTGTCGTGAGGCGTAACCAAAGTTCCCTCGCCTCGAGGCCTCGAACCTCCGAGCTGCGTCCGTATCATGAGATGGCGGCCGCGCTCTCTGACCCTCCACCAATCACGTCCCGACTCGCCTCCCAATCGCGTGAGGCTCCAAGGAGGTTACGTCAGTGGTGGGCGGGGCACTCATTTGGGTGAGAACAAAGGTGGTTTCACCGGGGGTTTCTCACAGTCCTCCCCCCCTAAGTAAAAACCCCGTTGAATCGACGGCGTTTTTAAAACCAGTATTTGTAGTAGGTGCAAATCACATGGCAAGATGATGGCGGGAATTGCTAACAGGCAATTAACGCAATTAACAATTACTAACACTTGTTAACAACAATAACGAAACAACGCAACAATACAACGCAACGCAATGGCGCAACACAATAACGCAACAATAACGCACTTATTAACGCAACAGGCAATTAACAGGCGTTAACAGGGTAAACAATGAACCAGTTTTTTTTTTTTTTTTTTCACACACAATATTAAACACCATACACCCCATTAACATCTACCCCACAAGAGTTACACTTCACCCAAAGCACAATAGAGAAACAAGGGAGCCAAACTCAAGGTGGGGAAACATTTACAGGAGGGAAACGGACCGAGACCTAGAGCGGCGGGTTCTCCTCCGGTGTCGAGAACGACAGTCATATGCGTAATGACCCCTTTCACCGCACTGGTAACATCGATCTTTCGGGTCGAACGGCCTGCGGACCAAAGAGCGTCTGAAACGAGGCCGCCGCGACATGCCATTCGACATCTCGACGCACACACGCGATCCGCAAATTAACCTTCCATCAAGGGCTCTGACCGAATCTTCAGCATCTCGTGGCTCTTCAAACTCAACAACTGCAAATCCAGGTGGGTTTCGAGCAACCCATACGTTGCGGAGTGGTCCGTAATGTTCGAAGACCCTCCCTAGCTCGGCTTTCGCTGCTCCATTGCCCAGGTTTCCCACATATACCTTAGCATTAGCGTTCCTGCTGAATCGCGACATGGCGGGAGCGGTCCCTGAGGAGCACGGCACCTGAGGTTGGCTTGACGGGAGGCTCGGGTGGACTTCAGCTGACGCAACGTCACCGTCGGAAACTGGAGTCGAGGCGCTAGGCTCCTCGGGCCAGAGTGAAGATATGTCTGACTCCGCCACTCTCTCCGCCTGTTTACTCTGGGCCCTAGGGACCCCCCCACAGGTCAGAGTCAATGACTCCTCCCTGGCTATGGCATCATTGCCAATCAGCAAGGAGACCCCGGGTATAGGGTAGTAGGGTACCACCACACAGGTCACTGGACCCTTAAAAATGTCACTCCGGACCTCGAGGAGGGCAAGGGGGTACCGGCCAAGAACCCGGTCAATGCCCCGAAGGAGGGTATACTCGCCGGTATAACGCATCTGAGAGGCCGGAACTACCCCCACCCGGAGAACACACCGTGTCGCCCCAGTATCCCGAAGGTATTTGGTCTCAAACTTCAGCATCGAATCGGGGCCACCCACTAAGGCTGTCCCTGAATACTCCTGATGCAGTGGATGAATGGAATTAGCCCCGGTGGCAGTGACCTCGGTCACCGATGCCACCGTCGTGTGCGAGGGCCCGGCGGATGAGTTCCACTGATCTCCCTCCGACTTAACAGGAGGGTTGCCTCGGTAGGCCGGACTGGCGGGATTAGAGAAACAGCGGTTTTCACCGTGCCCCACGCGTTTGCAGAAATCGCACCAGGGCCCTGCCCTGGTCTGCGGCTCGCGAGCGCCCCCAGTGGAGGTCATCGGAGAACCCTTCCCCTCGATCCAGCCGCCGGGCAGACGGGGGGCGGTCTTGATCGCAGACTCCTCCGTCTTACGAAGCGACTGCGTGACTTGCAGCATTTTGCACGCCAAAACATGTTTATCAATAAGGTTGACGCAGTCTGCCAAGGAAACAGTGTCCTTGTCGACAAGAAACAATGCTAAGTCAGGCGGAAGCTGTTGATCGATACGGTAACGCACCAGGAGTTCCGCAACCGCTTGAGGTAACTCCACCTTGCTCCCCTTGAACCATCTCTGCAGCTGTTCCAACAAGGCCCGCGAATGTTCCTCATAGGTTTGACTGGACTCACGAGTCCAGCTGAAAAAATTTCTCCTATAAATACATGCGGACACCGCATAGGCATTCAAAATCTCGGCCTTCAATGCCCTGTATTTGTTTGCGTCCTCGGTTGCCATCCTCGCATATACCTCCCTCGCCTTCTCAGATAGATGGCTCACAAGATGGCCGACCCACAAGCTCTCATCAATGCCACCGGCAGCCAACAACTTCTCCGCCATCTCCAGATACGCTTCTGGCTTCGTGTCTCCCGTCCAGTCCGGCAAACGAACATGAACAGTTTCCGGGACTCTTGCAGCAGACCCCTCTGCCCGCAGTCGTTCAGTCAACATTCGCAACTCATGCTCTCTGACGCGTTCAGCTTCTGCTGCCGCATGCTCTCTCTCTGCTGCCGCCGCACGCTCTCTCTCTGCTGCCGCATGCTCTCTCGCTGCTGCCGCTGCTGCCGCACGCTCTCCCTCTGCTGCCGCATGCTCTCTCTCTGCTGCTGTCTCTGCTCTGTCATTCTCCCTGTTATACATGTCAAGTTGTTGAACCGGAGTCAGCCCGGTCCAGAAGGGCGAACGCATGCATTTGGTCATGATGGGATCGCTTCCTAACATCTCGGGTTGAGTGACCGGGTCAAGGCTGCTTGCGTCGCTCACCTCGCCACCCACGTGACTGTCAACATGATCAGGTTGAACTCTCACTTCCCTGGTCGACATAGCTTGGCTACGAGTTATCATACGACCAGGCACAAAACACAACCTCAAACACAACGCTCAAACACAACGCTCTGTTGGGGAAATACGACACAACTACGCAATATCACCCGCACATCAAATTGCCAATGAGAAAAATACCACGTACAAATACTCACGTTTTTTTTTTTTTTGGTTGTTTGGAGGGATCCGAGGCTATTCGCTTATTCTTTGTCGGTTGTTTGGAGGGATCCGAGGCTATTCACTTCTCTGCCCAAGACAGCGTCCTACGGCGAGAAAGTTCCTCCCAGACGGCGTCCGCTGGTGAGAAGGCGATGAACAGATGCCAGAAGATGTCGTCCACTGCAGAATTCCCGTCTCAATCGAATGGCTCTTACTTGAATGATCCTAGGACGAGCAACCCATTTGTCGCGATCCCGTCTGTGGAATGTATCCCAGCACGGAATACGGACGTAAATGTCCGGGCTTCAAGTAATCCACGTAGTGAACCAAAAGAGACGTAATCAACACAATTGTGTTTTAATCGGCCTTCTAGGGGTAAGGCACGATGCTTTATTGGCTCGATCACAAAAACCATGAAAGGTAACAAATGGAATAGGCTGCACAAGCCTGCAGGAACGGTCGGCCACAGACGCTCCAACCAGACGCAGGTAAGATCCTCGCGGCTCCAATCGACGAGCTCCGGGACTCGAAGGATACCAGGATGGAATACCACACAAGGCCGCCAGGAACGGTCGGCCAGGAGCTCCAACACGAAGCAGGCAATATAGGACTCACAGTTCCAATCTACGATCTCCGGGAATCACTCGTTCTCTTCCGGAATCACTCACTCGTACAATCCATAACTATAAACGATCAGCAAAACTCGCTGTCGTGAGGCGTAACCAAAGTTCCCTCGCCTCGAGGCCTCGAACCTCCGAGCTGCGTCCGTATCATGAGATGGCGGCCGCGCTCTCTGACCCTCCACCAATCACGTCCCGACTCGCCTCCCAATCGCGTGAGGCTCCAAGGAGGTTACGTCAGTGGTGGGCGGGGCACTCATTTGGGTGAGAACAAAGGTGGTTTCACCGGGGGTTTCTCACAATATATATATATGTGTGTGTGTGTGTGTGTGTGTGTGTGTGTGTGTGTGTGTGTGTGTGTGTGTGTGTGTGTGTGTGTGTGTATGTCTATGTATGTATGTGGATGTATGTGTATGTGTATGTGTATGAGTATGCATGCATGCATGCATGTATGTATGTATGTATGTATGTATGTATGTATGTACGTGTGTATGTGTTGTGTGTTGTGTGTTGTGTGTTGTGTGTTGTGTGTGTGTGTGTGAGTGTGTGTGTGTGTGTATGTGTGTGTATGTGTGTATGTGTGTATGTATATGTGTGTGTGTGTGTGTATGTGTGTATATATGTGTGTGTCTGTGTGTGTGTGTGTGTGTGTGTGTGTGTGTGTGTGTGTGTGTGTGTGTGTGTGTATTAAAAGTTAAATTCATGATGTTTAAATATGTGTGAAGACATTTATTTTCCCACCATTGTGGGAATTGGGAATAGGAGAGCATGGGAACATCAGCCAATCACTTTTCGGCTGTCTGTAGTGTGTTCCCACATGGGAGGGAGTTTCAGACACACCATGGGAACAAGAGTTGGAATAAGACACATGCAACAAAGACAATAAAACAAATTATATATTTTTCTATTATAAATGAACAGGATTGTAAATAACCAATGGACAATGGACATATGTGGGAAAATTACACGCCGAGACCAGGCATCGAACCCAGGTCCTGTTCGGTTCCCGGTGTGGGTGCGTAATGTTCCCACATATGTTGAATGGATGTTTATATTTTTTCTTCCTAAATATTTTTCCTGCATATTGAATTATATTACTAATAAAAAACCCTTTGCATGTCCTGTACGATTGTGAGTATATCATTTGTTTCGCTTTATGAATGCATTATTTTTCATTCATGCACCATGCTGTACGTCAGTTGTGCTTCAGCAGTTTCTTTTGAAAGAGCTCCAATCCTGGATGGGTCACCATTCCAATGCAGGGATACTCGCCTGAAGCTGGTAGGAATTTGGAATTTCGGCAAAGTGCCGGCGATAACTCACGTATTCACTCCATGAATGGCCCTCGTGTCTGTGTGTCTGCGAGTGTGTGCGCAATATGTGTATATCACAATAACACACACAAATTATCTTAGTCTAGTCAAATTTCTGGGAAACGTGAATTCATGAGGCATTTTTGAGTAAAAGCAAGCAAACCACTTTTTCTGGGGTAGTTTTTCGTGCTGAATACGAATCTGTTGTTTGCCAAGCCCAAAAATGCGTAATTAGGTCACTAATCAAGGTCAAAGGTCAATGAGTGCAAAATTCAAAATTTTTGAAAAAATGTTTTATTTTACATCACCTATCTGTACATTTCAATTATTTTACAGTATTTTGTCTGGTAAGGTTACTACAGCTTTTCACAATTATGAAAGTAAAGGGAATTGTGAAGGGAAAAAATCAGATTTTTGTGAATATATCCGTAATGAAGCAACTTTTCGTTTTTTGACATACTGTTTTAATTCACTTGAATTGTTGCCTTAAATACCATCAGTGAAGTGGTTTACCTGAGTCCTATATAATAGCAAGATTGTTTTCTACACTAAATGTCAATATTTGACTAATTAGCCACTTAATTAAGGCTAACGGTCACAAGGCGCAAAGTGCACTTACATGGCACAAGGCGCAAAATGCACTTCATGGCAAACATGTTTGGAGTGCAGGCAGTTGATCATTATCACATGTATTCTTAATTAATCCTGAATCAATTGCAGTCTGTCAGACTGATTGGCTGGAAGGAGGAGCCATCCAGGGGAATGCCAATTAGCTTAACTGTGTAAGCTCTGACCCCCCCCCCCCCCCTACTTTGGCCTGTTTCGACATGGTGTTTCACTGGCATTGCACTTGCAGGCCTCAGTGCAGAACTGTTTCCCCCACTTCCGACAAGAGCAACTATCAGAACTGCAACCTTTCTTGCAACCACACTGAGTAAGTTCTCGGCATCCCTTTGGAATTGACGGTAAAGTTGTAAGAACCGGTGACAACTTGTCATCAACGAGTTTCCATCCACAATCAGTCGGCGGTGGCAGATCTGTCATTGGATTACTGGCCTCTCTCCAAATGAAACTTTGGTAGTTTGCACGCTCTATGTGGAACTTTGCTGCATCACTAGATGGAGGTAGGGTCTCTGTTGCATGGCATTTGTTGAACAGTTTAATGCGGGCTTGATTACAGTTCTCAGATGGTTCCTTGTAGATATGGCAAATGAACTTTTCAGCATCTTCTGTGACCTTCTTTGATGGTGTCGGAAACTGCTGTTGTTGGATCTTTTCAACTGCTGTTGGTATATCCAACGTTGACGTATTGGATGGTTTGATGTCTCCAAGACCGCTTTCAGCAGATGGCCCCCTCTGCCAGGCAGCTAACTGAGTAGCTTGAAATGTATTTTTGCCATCTAGGGTAGAGTCATTGATGTCAATATTGTCGCCAGAAAAATGCACAAATCGTCCCGAAACCAGGTTGCTGGTAACAACTGCCCCAGTTTCTTGATCAAGCGCTTTCAGAGTGTTTTCAGCCATGGCAGTGTCATACCTAAGAACCCGGTTATAGCTGATTATGTGCCCAGCATTAAGGAATAGCTCAACTAATTTCTTTGATCGAGTTGACTGGTGCAGCGTCATACCCATTCCAACGTGTTTAGGCGGTGCCTTCTTGTCTCCACATACACCATAGACCATGTCTTGTCCAATGCTAAGGACCCTTGTCTTCTTCACCCAACCAGTTTCAGACATCTCACTTTCGTCAAACTCAGCATCGACACTACTTTGGCCTCCAAGCAAGATATTCACAAACATGAGTACAGATGGTGGTACACTTGCCAACTCTGCTTTTTCGCTTACATCGCAACCTTCGAATGCAGGATGTGACATGATATCACTGCGGAGTTGCAGAGCAACGTGCACTAAAGACAGAAAATGATCATCCTGTTGTCTAAATATGGGAATATAGTCTGCACTGTTCTGACCGCACACCATTTCTGAAAGAGGTATGTGACTGAAATGTCGTGGAAGAAGCAAAGTTTGTTTCTCTGAAGGCGCCAAATTTCTTAGCACAAGAAATTCATAAATGTCCCCAATGCAATTCGACAAAGTTTCTTTAAAAGTCCCCAGTCTACTAAGATACGATGTAGGAATTGTGCCGTCGCACTCACTGGCTAACTCTTTGTACCTCTCGAACACTGCAGATAGTTCAAATACGTGCCCTTTCTCAGCAGAGTGACGCAGCTCTTGACACAACCATGATATCGCCATGTCTGCTGATTTGCTTTCAGTTTCCGCCCTTTTGACATCCCTAAAGAATTTACTAAGACAGTTAACATGGTAACATGCTTCAGCTGAGATTAAATCATTCTCATTTGCAGTACGGACTAAGATGTTATGTACAAATTTAGCTTTTTCCGTAATTTCATTACTCATTTTGAAGGTTGTGACACGACTTGTCTTCTGCTTCTTGTCAAAGTTCTGGCAGAACATACACAATGTCCAGTTCATCTTAGTAGTACTACTGCGTAAAAACGGACATGCTTCAGCCGAAACACTCTTTCTTTCAGGATCTTTTTCGTTTTTCGATTGTTCCTTGGCTAGCTTAGCATTTATTTTCCCCTTGTGTGTGTATGCAGAGTAACATAGCTTATGCCATTTAAGTTTGGGGAGACTTTCTGGAGGCTCTGCAAAGAGAGTCGAAAGCCTGTCCACGGCTGATCGAAATTCATAGTGTCTAAGTTTGCATCGGAGCTCGGTCGCCTCTCTGATGGCAGCAATACCCTGGTTTGTCTGGTTGAAAATCGTATCTTTGACCTGGCTAGTTCCCTGACAAATGATACAAAGTTCAAACGACACATCCTCACGCTGTCGCTTGAGGCTGGCAATAGGTTCCATGGTTGGCCTGAGGGGAGAAACAGAAACCAAACTAAGCACCAGGCACGCATGTTCTGACCATGAAAACTACAACGTTGTATGATATACTGCAACAGCCCTTAAATGATCGAATAAGCGCAGGCAGTGTTGGCCCGGGTTTTAATCTTATTCTCAAAGACACAAAGTAAAGCTTCTTCAAGACAAAACATCTAACCGATATCACTAATTCATTAGTGGTAGATGCATTAGGCACTCATCGTCAATGCCCATGCCCTGCCTGTCTTTTTGCTACTGTTAGGTAAATGTACATGTATGTAGGCCTGCCTATGATGTGAGATGTCAAGCATACATTACACATTTGTATGTACATGTATCTCACCAAAGAAGAATGCATTCCTTTACTTTCATTTGATTTTATATTTCATTTTTTAACAATCTTAAAAAGACCCTTACCTGTACTCCTGAAATGTTTAATGCCTGATGCCTAGGGTACGAACTAGATGGCTTATGCTAGGCTATTAGATTCATTCTTCATCATTAAGGGTCTATTGAAGAACACCCTGCTCTGTCTGAATGGAAATGATTTGACAAACATGGCAAATGCATTGGGGTCAGAAAGATGAAGCCACTTTCACTGTTGAGTGAAAGGGATGGTTTCAAGTGCAAGTAACTGTTACGTCATTGCAAGACTTTCGCACTCATTGACCTTTGACCTATGTTGTTTACCGGTGACATTTAGATTCTGTCTTTATAAAATCTATCTCTAGACCATCAATAGGAGCATAAAAACTCTGCCCCATTGTGCATTTAGAGGTTAAACTGCAAGCAAATTACGCAAAAACTAATTGTCGCCCCTTACAGAGATAAAGGCAAATGAGCATAGATGTGTCCTCACGTTTTCCTTTAAAAATAAGATTTTGAAAAGCTTTAGCAACCTTACTAGACAAAATATTGTAAAATAATTGAAATGTACAGATAGGGGATGTAAAATAAAGCATTTTTTCAAAAAAATTGAATTTTGCACTCATTGACCTTTGACCTTGATTAGTGACCTAATTACGCATTTTTGGGCTTGGCAAACAACATTCATATTCAGCATGAAAAACTACCCCAGAAAAAGTGGTTTGTTTGCTTTTACTCAAAAATGCCTCAATCATTCTATAAAGGCACATTTTCAGATTTTTTGACTAGGCTATCTTGGGAAATGGAGCATGCATAAGCTGGTAACACATGGCAGAGAGATAAAAAAAAAAATTGATATCTTTGAAATAGATTTGAACTGACAATGAACTTGTAAACATGACTTGCCCACATCAGCTTGCAAAATCTAAACAAATACTTCCCACTCCCCCATCCTCCCTTTTCCAAGCATGTGTAATATGTAGATAGCCCCTATATGTTGTGTTGAGTACAGTGGCAGGTATATACGTGCAACACACGAGTGATAAAATGGACAGAATTAGTACCAACATTAAGTGCTGATGGCTTATTTCGAGGGGTTCTGTTTAAGCATTCCGTCTTCATTTACAGAAACTCGATCAAACCGAATCCTTGTCCCTCCATCCTCAATTGAAATCACACAAAGTCAGAAAGCACACAAGGAAGTTCCATGGTTATACACTGTAATGATTGCCATAACATGCAATCAAAACAAAACAGGTAGTGCAGAGCCACACAGAGTTACAGAAGCATCAATAAAGACAAGAGAAGAAGTACAGGTAGGTGAAGCTGGTGGCAAACTGTTAGTAAAAGTGCATCTTCCATATAAAACAGAGTCCACGTGGGCAGGTAGCCTTCACAGTGACACGCCGGTTTTAAGTTTTCCATGCAATGACAATCCAAACTGCAGCGGTGCAAAACCAACACCCAGGCAAAAGGCGTGGCCACAGAGGGCCAAGTTGCAGAAAGAGGTGAAAGTGGTACAGGTAACAGAGGGAAGAAGATACCAGTGGAGAGAGTTTGGCCTGGATGGCCGCAGAGATTCCAGTGCGGTGGGTGGGCGCTCGGCCCTCGGCATGAGGCCACTAAAACAGCCTGTGCTTTGCCTGGACTTGCGAGGCGCACCATGCTCTGTCCCTCCACTAGGACAAGGCATAAAGCAAAGGGAGGCAGAAAAAGGCAAAAAAAAAAAGGTACAGGGAGCAAAAACAAAAGCAGCAAAAAGAAAGTACAAAACAAGAAGAAAAAACAAAAGCAACAGGGAAGGGATAGAAAAGAGAAGATGGAAATGAGACAAATCGTGTCAATACGCACCTAGGTGTTTTTATGCATTCGTTCTTTAAACAAGCGCAAAATAGCTATGAATGACAAAATGTCAGCCAAATGCAAATGCTTTAATCAAAGAAGGCGTTTGCTTCCGGCTAGGTGCAAGTTTGGCAGAACAAGAACCATCACAGGAATGCACAAGCATATTGATGATTTTTAGATTCAGCTAATCCTAGGAACTAATGATGGCGAGTGATGTTTCGGAAGAAATTCAAGAACTCCAGCACACTGGTTAAAGCCCACAGTGACATCGAGATGTGAAGACATCAAAATCGAAGAGGAAGAAATGAACCTTTCCATATGCCTTGGATACAAATTCAAACTACAAAGCATCTGAAAATGCAAAGTCCGGCCGTGTCCATTTGTATTCAGACGTCTTCGTCTTTGTCTTCTTCCGAATGTCCAAAATAACGAAAACAGTTTTTAAAAAAAATACAAAATGAAAATTGATGATTTTATGCAGCCTTGACCCTTTGAGCTATAGATCAAAAAAAAAAAATCAGCTTCTAGCTGTTGATTGGTGAACCAATTCTGTGACCCAATATGCAAATTCTTAAAATTTCAGGTCAATTGGATGAAAATTGAGGATTTTATGCAACCTTGACCTTTTGATCGAAAACAAAAACAAAAAAACAATCGTCTTGTAGCTTGTGATTGGTGAACCAATTCTGTGACCCAATATGCAAATTCTTAAAATTTCAGGTCAATTGGATGAAAATTGACGATTTTATGCAACCTTGACCTTTTGATCGAAAACAAAAACAAAAAAACAATCGTCTTGTAGCTTGTGATTGGTGAACCAATTCTGTGACCCAATATGCAAATTCTTAAAATTTCAGGTCAATTGGATGAAAATTGACGATTTTATGCAACCTTGACCTTTTGATCGAAAACAAAAACAAAAAAACAATCGTCTTGTAGCTTGTGATTGGTGAACCAATTCTGTGACCTAATATGCAAATGCTTAAAATTTCAGGTCAATTGGATGAAAATTGAGGATTTTATGCAACCTTGACCTTTTGATCGAAAACAAAAACAAAAAAACAATCGTCTTGTAGCTTGTGATTGGTGAACCAATTCAGTTACCTAATATGCAAATGCTTAAAATTTCATGTCGACCGGTTGAAAATTGACGATTTCATGTGATGCTGACCTTTGACCTTTTGATCAAATTATTAATTTACCTTCTCAATATATTCTCATAATAAAGCTTTGCTGAAAATTTGACAACAAAACTCAGATGGTAAATTTAAATTTCAGGTCAATTGGATAAAAATTGATGATTTTATGTGGTGCTGACCTTTGACCGATTGACCTGACAAAGTTATTAATTTGCCTTCTCTGTATTATAATAACAAAGCTTTGGTGAAAATTTTATGACAATAGCTCAAATGGTAAAAAGATTATGGCCCAGACAGACACACACACACAAACACACACACACACACACACAGACAGACAGACAGAAGTGATTGCAAAACCCCGTCTCTTGCTCAGGGGACAGACTCACAATACAAAGGGTGATGATACAAGCTGATTCAATGAAAGGAAGGATGCAAAGTAAAACATTATTCTGCTGCGCATTCAGTTAGAAAGCAGCAACTTTGTACCACCACCTGTACCACCACCACCACCACCACCACCACCACCACCACGGTAACACTGGTTATCTGCAAACTCGGTCTCAAAATGCAACAGAAACAGCAGTCGTCACCTTGAGGTGTGGCTTAGATAAAAAGCAGGATCAAACGTATTTCTTTAGCACAGGAAACAAAAGAGAAAGGGGACAAGCAAGGTATCGGTATGAGTTGTGATAGTAATGCAATAGTGTAAACGATGCCTTTTATATGAGCACAAATAGATGGGTTTGCCACACAAACGCTACCAGCCATTAGTGCCGCCTCCTTCAACATGTTCATCCGTAGAATGGGGCACCCAGAGAGAGAGAGAAGCCCACTTCCTACCTGTCATGGTTGCTCTCCTGCGCAGCTCTAAGGATTTCCTGGATGTTCTTGGTGATCTGCTCCGTTTTTCGAACGACGTCTTCAACGCTGGGAAGCTTAGAGTCAGGACTCAAACCTGCAACCCTGGTCTCCATGGTTTGTGAAACTTCTGGTTCAAGTCCAGTAACTTCATCTGCCTCTGCTGGGCTGCAGAAACAGTGGGTCATTCCTCGTAATGTCAGATTTCCAAAATCTTACCTTTTGACTTGTTTGGGTAAATTGTTTATTTATTTATTTATCTATAAGGAAATACAAGAAAATCAAGGCAACAGGAGGAGGCCATTTTTTTCATTACCCCATGCACGCGAAGCAAAAAGCAGGGTTAAGAAATGGGTTCACTTCTGTCCATCCGTCTTTCTGTCTACAAATGTCAGTTTATGATTGAGCAACAACTAATTTAAATTGAACGTTGTATTTTAAACATGAATCGGAAAACAAACCTGCCGGTTCACCGTACTTTTTCCATGAATTCATAAAGATGGCACATGTGTTGAGTGGAATGAGTCTTTTTTTTTTTTACTCTGTGTGCCCACCTGGCAATTAAACCAAATTGAAAGTCATTCCAAACAGGAAACGTGCTGTTTCTAAGGACACATACAACAGGCACAAAGTAATGCAACATGTTCGATAGGGTGGTGTAATAGACACTGCATCAACGGCGAGAAATTCTGGAATGAATTAATTTATACGACTTTTACAATGTTTATTTCATTTAAATCGAATTATATACTTGAACACTGTAAAACACAGATCACCTACTTGATACTTCCAAGGACCTCAAGTTTTATAGTACATGGAAGTGCTAAATAGCGTGGTTTACAGGGCCGGCGTACAAGGGCGGTGTATATGGGGAGTGTATAAGGGTGGTGTACAAGGATGGTGTACAGGGGTGGTGTATAAGGATTGTGTATGGGGGTCGCGTATGAGGGTTTTGCACAAGACTGCACTTTAATATCGCTAAACCTCCAGCTAAACTTTGCTAATATATAGCTAACCTTCCAGATTGATAGTGCTAAACTGCCAGATTTTTTTTAACGCTCTTTAAAGTCATTACTTTATTTAAATTGAAGTATGTACTTCAATACTGCACGGTGTAACGTGTTCTATGAACTCTCGAGTTATACCCGTGTGATATCCACACCTCAGCATTACCACCTGATCAATGCAATATCAGCACATCAATCAATCACTTTCTTAAAAAGGCACTTTTGACTTAGAAGCAAAATGGCAAAATGCTATAAAAAATTCCATAATTCTCATGTTTTTACCGTAATTTTCCAGTTATAAACCGCATCGTGTATAAACCGTACTCCCTACGTATAGATAATTTTGAAAAACAAACTCGCGTGTAAACCGCACTCAAATATAAACCGCAGCTGTGAAATAAAGATGACCATATCAAATTACAATTGGATACATTTAATCTGCTGGTCACTTCTAATTGAAGATAAAACAATTCTCGACAATTGAGAGAGTCGAAGACACGTTTTGTTATCAATTATTCCATTGTTGCATAGTGGTAAAAGGGAACCGGAACAAATTAACACCACCAGGCGAAGTATGAGTTGCACTCGTGTATTAACCGCACTGGATGGTTTTGACTACAAAATTCATGAATAAACCGCGGTTTATAATTGAAAAAATTGAGGTATGATAGATTTTAAAAGCCTACTTAATGAGGATGTGCAATTTTAAGAGGCAGCGAGTTTCATCGTTGAAAAGGAATATTTAAAGAATGCTCGATGAGCAAACGTCTTGCAAGGCAAGGAACATCCAGCATATTCCCAGTGTTCGAGCGTCGCTTTCTTGCATAGGTGGGCACAAGGTACGATTATGTCGGAAACGTAAATAGGAACCAATTGTTTCTTTTTGGCTACAAAGGTTATCAGAAACTTTTGGGAATCTATCCATTGGAGTACTGGGAACCAGTGAAGTGTGTTGAAGGTTAGAGTGATGCCATCAAATTTAGCGGCCTGGGTTTGGGAGAAGAAGCAGGTAAACCTGCATGCTATCGGCGAGTTGTAACAATCCAAGTGTGATGTCATAAGAGCACAAAGGAGAGTTTCAGTAGTCTTCCGTTATCGGCACAAGTGGATTTGGGCAATATTGTGCAGATAGAAGAAAACAGATTTTAGAAATGTGAGGGGTATAGGTTAAAGATTTGGATCCACAGTGACACCAAGGTTTAATGGCATCGAAGCAGAGGTGAGGAGGTGATCCTTCAGTATCACTATCTGGGGTTGGATCTTTATTAATTTTTTTTTAATGGAGGGAACGCCAAGGACCATCAGTTTTGGCATGTTGGTTGAGAAAATGCATAGACATTCTTGGATTGCAGAGACAGGATTTCGCAGTTGCGAAAAAGGGCACGTCAGCAGGTTGAATGAACAAGCAGATCTAGGTATGATCAGCATAAAGATAAAAACACCATTGTAGCAAGAAGATACAGGTAAAGTAAGCAACAGTGAAGCAAGAATAGATCTGTGGCGAACACCAACATAGGAAATGCCAACTATTCTGTATGTCGCAATGCAGCAGGGAATTTGGCTGTGGGATAGTTAACATTCACAACCTATATGCAGACTTGTGCATCCAGATTCAAAGGCCAGGGTGTTCAGAGGGCAAGGTAGCGCCCCCTGCGGGCACAAAATCATAACAGCAGTTTGTTTACTCAAAGGGGAATTGAACTCCAACTTCAGAAAAGAATATTTACTCGATCCGGTTATTCATGAATATTTTACATATCTGAGTAAACAAACATATTTGATCTAGAAAATTATTACTTCATGAAATCCAAATTTAGTTTCCCTTTAATTATAACAAACCTGACTTGTGCATGACCTGGTGTAGATCACAGGTAAAGCACAACATAGAAATCCATGTACTATCGCAATAAACGCAAATTCCAATGTATCTTCTACTTAACCTGAAAAAAATTAAAAAGAGGTTTTTCTGGATCGTTCATTCATTAATTCCATGTGCAGCACGTGCCTGCTGGATTGCCGTCATTGCTCAGAGCACACCTGTGCCGCTGATATCGTACCTCCAGGCCATCCTGCCAGCCCCAAAAATGTAGTAACATGCTGCATTGGGAGTCTCGATGTCACTGGAAACCCATAAGAAATTATATCAGCTGATGAGGGACTGAATCATATGCATGGGCATGGTCCAGCCAGACCAATCATAAAATATGTTTGTTCATTTTTGTTTGTTTGTTTCTCCTGAAATAGTGTTCCACATGATATCCAAGTATTTTCTGGTTCTGGGTTGCTTCGCAGTCAGACAGAATCTTCTCCACTCTTGGAGGTTTTCTTTGGAAGCCAAGGATGCCTGTTGAGGAAGTCCTGTTTGAAGGTTGCTGTAAATTGGTGGTGTTAATTTGTTGATGTATTTGCGCATCTCATTGTCCATCTTAACAGGTGTTTTTGTGCTGGGTTAGTAAACAAGGGAGCCAGAGGGGGTCGAGGGCAAAAAACAAGGGAGAGAAAATGTCCGTCCGAGAGTTATTTTAACGTCGGGTCGTGACGTCATCGGCGCTTCTCCACCAATGTCCGCAGGCCACCACCACTTCGTCCAGCTCTCCACCAATCAGTGTGCCTCTTCTTGCTCGCCCTTCTCTCTGCCAATCAGTCGGTGCCTTCTTGCTCCGCCCTTCTCTCTGCCTTAGTCCTTAACCGTCTCATCATGCGAGACCCGTTCACGTCTGATTCTGTGGCTTCCTCCGCCTACTCTTTTCTTGTTTATTCATTCAACTTGTTGTTGAACAACAATTCAACAACAAGAACAAACTTGTTGTTTGTTCCCCCTCCATCCCCTCCCTCACCTCAAACGGCTTAACAGCTGACTCCGCACGTGAAAAAGCTGAATGCCTCAACTCTGTGTTTGCCTCTAAATCTTGTGTCCCAAACCCATCCCTCTCTGTACCCACCGTACCCAGTCGTACCCAGCTGCTCCTGGACTCTGTGTCCTTTCTTCCTGACAAGGTGGAAAAGTTTCTGTCAACCCTCGACTCTGATTCTGCAACTGGTCCTGACGGCATCAGCCCACGGGTCCTAAAATCATGTTCTTCCGCTCTTTCACTCCCTCTTTCTGTTCTCTTCACCCTCTCTTTTGCTCAAGGTCATCTGCCATCTGCTTGGAAATCAGCCAACATCACCGCTTTGCACAAAAAAGGTGCAAAAACAGATCCTAGCAACTACAGACCAATCAGCCTTCTCCCAATTATCAGCAAAGTCATGGAATCCATCATTGCTTCAGATATGAAATCTTTCCTCTTCTCCAATGGCTTGATCTCTGATCCTCAATTTGGTTTCAGACCTGGTCACTCTACTCTGGACATGCTGCTTCTGCTTTCTCAACA
Source organism: Myxine glutinosa (assembly GCF_964187855.1). Lineage (NCBI taxonomy): Eukaryota > Metazoa > Chordata > Myxini > Myxiniformes > Myxinidae > Myxine > Myxine glutinosa. Next base: position 39,805,449 of record NC_136274.1, on the reverse strand, counting down.
ATGGATGGAGGTCCTCAACGCCAAACAGGAAATTAGAACTGTCTCCCTTGACATTTCACGTGCCTTCGATACGGTCTGGCACCCTGCTCTGCTCACCAAACTCTCCTCCTTTGGTATCCATGGAAATCTCCACGCATGGCTGGCGGACTTCCTCTCTGGTCGTAGTCAACGTGTGGCCCTGAATGGGTTTCTCTCATCTCCTCTTCCTGTTCAGGCTAGAGTTCCCCAAGGTAGTGTTCTGGGCCCTGTGCTTTTTCTGGTCTTCATCAATGATCTCTCTGACTCTCTTCAAAATCCTCTCTATCTCTTTGCTGACGACTCTACTCTCTGTCGCTCCATTCCTCATCCCTCAGATCGGCAGTCTGCAGCCTCCTCACTCTCTGCAGACCTGGACAAAATCACAGACTGGGCAAACAAATGGAACATGTCTTTCAATCCTGATAAATCTCACACTCTTACAATGTCTCTCCGAAAAGACCGACTGGAAAACCCTCCCATCCACTTTCTGAATAATCCTCTCCAAGAAGTTCTGTCACTCAAGCTTTTGGGTCTCACTATTCGCCATGATCTTTCCTGGGAAAACCACATTTCAAATCTGGCCTCCAAAGCCAGTCGCCGACTGGGCATCCTCCGTCATGCGAAGTCCTTCCTTGGCACACCTGAGCTCCTCACCACATAGAAGGCTTTCATCCGCAGCTCTATGGAATACTGCTCTCCCCTCTGGTCTGGTGCTCCTGCCTCACACCTAGCTCGTCTTCACGCTGTTGAAACCAAAGCGTTCAGAATCATTGGAATCTCCCGCGATGAAGCTAACTCCAAGGGCCTTTCACTCACTCACCGCAGGCAGGTTGGTGGTCTTTCCGTCTTCTACCGACTCCTCTCTGGCCTTGCCCCCCAAGCTCTCTCTGGGCTCTGTCCCCCAAATATTCCTACAGGTCGCACAAGATCTGCCTGCAACCCTCTTATGGTTAAACTGCCAAAATCAAGACTTTCTGCTCACCTTCACTCCTTCATTCCTCTTTTCTCCCGCCTCTGGAACAAACTCCCTCACTCTCTTCAATCCCACTCCACCCTCCAGGTCTTTAAAACAGCTGTTCACCACCATCTCTTATCCTCCCCCATCCAAAACCTTGATCTTTTCTACCCCCGATAATTTCGGTCCCCTTGTGTTTTATACCTCTCTCCCCCCCCCCCCGCCCCCCCCCTTCGCACGCCTCCTCCCCCCAAGCCCTCTCCCTCCCACACTTCTCCCTGCTCTCAAATGTTGTGGTTGTGTGCTTCCCCTTCTCTCCCCATCTTGACTTACGCTCCCTCTTTTTGTATATTTTGTTTGTCTGGTTGATTTGTTTGTGAAATAAATGTTAGCTCTTTCACGAGCCTCGATTCAGTATACAAAAAATAAAAATAAAAAATTTCACTTCCTTGTTGCCTTGCTGCTCCACTATCAGTGTGATGTCTTTGTCACCATTGGTTGCCTCGCTCTTCCATGAGCCTTGATTTCGCAAAAAAAAAGTGTCATGCACAACATGACAACACAGTATTCTATCTGGATATGTGGATCAACAAAATTAGCTGCAAGAAAACATGTTTGCCCAGGATCTACAACTACAAAGAAAATCTTCCTCAAAATCGAGAGACTTTGGTCCAACATTGTTGATGACCTTGCATTACTTTTTGGGAATGGATATGCCACCTGGTCTGCACTTGTAATGATGCACAGACATGATACGGTCGAGTTTCCACAAGCTGCCTAAAAGTAATGGGCATTTCTTACACGCTTTGTTCATTACATTCCGGATTTCTAAAAGTATCATGTTGTCCACATCAAAGTCATGCGTCTGTTCAGAAGGTTTCTCAATCTTAACGTCACCATCCAAAGACTAGTCTTCGTCAGGGACGTCAGTGTGTTAATAAGGCAACGTGGGGCAGAATTTATTTGAGGGGGGCAAAAGTGGTCAATTACCCACTCAAAGGATGCACCAAAATCTTTTTTGGATTTTTTACTTATTCTCATGCATTCAGAGCATGGTCGCTTCCCTTTATTGATTTAGCGTATGAAAAATAAATCTGGAGATAAACAGCAAGTTACAAATTGAAAAATACATCGGGGCCTCAAATTGAAGTAAAAAGCAGAATAGGAATTACACATAGATCGTGATGCTCGCGATCAAAACGGAAGTACACTAGTCAGCTGTTCCACACCAAAAGGCACCCATTTTTTTTTTGTATACAAAGTCGAGGCTCGTGTAAGAGCAACACATAAAACCAAAAGATGCAAACAGAAAACACATAAAACGTATAATAAAGAGAGCGGGAGACAGAAGGGGGTGAGAGAGGGAAGCACATCAACAGTACAGAACAGGGATATCAGTAGATCTGTGGAAGGGAGAGGGTTGGGGGGTGAAGGAAACGGTATAAAACAAATGGACACGACTAGGAGTTTCAGGAAAGAAAAACGGAGTTTGAAAAAGGTAATGATACGACGCACCCATGTGCGTGATACTGAGGTTATTTTAATTAATCACGACACCAATAATTTATCAATCAGATCAATTAGTGGATGTGTACTGCACAGCACTATCGCCAGGGGTGCAGTGGTTCTGGAGCGCACCGAAGCACCGCTCCGACACCTCAATCCATCCGAGGCAGAGCTAAGATCTGCAACAGTTAAAAACAAAAACATCCATGCTCACGATAGGCTGCGTTATTGTGCTTTGTGTACTGTAATGGCTAAATAATTGGTGTTAAATACTGTCCCGAAGCTTTGATATACAAATACGTTGGGCACTTTGTCTAGGAAGTGATATTATAACAATACAGTTGGTAGGCAACACAGACCCGTATGAATTGCCAAAATACAGCAAGATCCAGAAGCGACGGACAAACTTTCCAGCTATTTTATATCCAGATTTTGTGAATTATCTTATATTTATTAAAAGTATGGTTATGTGGAAGGGGGTGGTCAGAGAGGGGGCTAGACTGTGCACACATAGCTAGACTGTGCTAAGTATAGTATTGTCCTTGTCATTCATGTAGGTTAGATTGCCATGAATCAGGTCGTCTGGAGTAAGTCGTTTTGTTACACGTGACACTGAGGAGGCAGCGTATGTAATTTATAGACAGGATAGTCAGTGTAATGTCATATGTGTAAACACCTCTTGTTTATGTAATTTATAGACAGGATAGTCAGGGTAATGTAGTATGCATAAACACTTCTTGTTTTTTTTTCCCCAGCAGAGCCAAGTGAGGACTTTCCGTCACAAAATGTGTCACACCCTTCAAAAAAGGCCATCACAATCTCTCAGTTTGATGTGTGAAAGCCATGAAGGCGTAATGCGTTGTAGGGTCTGGAAGCAGGGAAAGACTTTTATTTTTTATCGGGTCCGCCCCACAGGTACAAGGGCCCAGAGGAGATTACATCGGAAGGACTAAGAGGGGCGGAGAGAAAGGGCACACCAGAGCTCCCGACCTGCAGGAGGACTTAAGGGTGAAGAAGAAGCAGCTAGAGAGAGGGTTACAAGGGCTGGTTCTGGGTGCACATCCCAAGGGAGGAGAACCTTTTGGGGACAAGGAAGGTCACTCTGCTTTATCTGTTTTGACTTCTCTTCGGCTCACTTCATCATTGCTCAAGGAGGACAGGCTCTCTGAAATGTGGAACATGTGAGGACGGATGGACGGACACGGACACGGACACACACACACACACACACACACACACACACACACACACACACACACACACACACACACACACACACACACACACACACACACACACACACACACACACACACACACACACACACACACACACACACACACACACACACACACCATTGCCCTGCACCCCACGCATTGCCAAAGGAAAGTCCTCACCAGCAATTGTATTGTTTGTATCAATTTGAACTGTGGTGCCTCATAGTGTGGGTTAGGTTTTATTTATTTCTTATCCTTGTACAAAAGTTTGCGTGTTCCTTCTCCATCTTTGTGTCTGTTGATTCGCATTGTTTGTTCTGAATTTCTCATACCGTCCAACTTTTCTCTCCACATTCTTTATAAATAAACCTTTAAAAAGGTAAGAAACGTGTTCGATCCATCTGCCTCCTGTGCGTGTTGCCGTCAATTTTGGCTCATTTGGGCAACGGTAAAGTTGTACATTTAAGTGAACTCAGTAGTAGTTAGAAACAGTTTGACAATGCATGGGACGAAAGATCCCGGAACAGATGGCTCGTGTTGACAGAGGCTGCCTGACGTGACAGTATTTACACCCTGGAAGATGTGAAGGCATGGAAAACCTTTGGATGCCTACAACTGGCTGAAGTTTGGGTGGATCAGTGATGTGGCTGTTCTTGTGAAGAATGGCCATCACATTGTATGAGCAAAGGTAGGCCTATAACATATTGTTGTGGTTTTGAGAGTGTAAATATAACGTCATTAAAGGTGAAAGGTTTGCCCCCATAGTTAGTCCACAGGTGTGAGTCTGATAGTTAGTACACAACGCAGTAGGTGTGACATATCTAGTGTTTAAAACTGGCACACACAGGGTGTTAGGTTAAATGTAGAGGGTAACCACACCTAAGTGTCACACTAAGTTAAAAAGTAGTCCTGACCCTTGCATCAAAACCGGTCGTGCTCACTTGTGTGGGTTCGGCTCGGGGACGAGCCTGGCGAAGTAGGGGTGCAATGTTGCGGTTTTGAGAGTGTAAATATAACATCATTAAAGGTTAAAGGTTTGCCCCCATAGTTAGTCCACAAGCAACACGTAGGCCCCTTAGAACATTAGTTATGTCATAGTATGTGTGAGGATAAGGCCATTTCCCTAGTATCATCTGCGTTGTGTAAAATAAATAAGTATAGGCCCCGTTCATTTTGCCTCCACCCTCCAAATCTACCTCGTTGGGCGGAATCCATCCCGCGCCCCATTTTGGCTATTGCATCTCGCATTAGGATGCTCACTAGTCAAGGGACACGAGGTAGGCCCGAGAGAGGGAGGAGCGCGGCGTCAAGGTCGGAGTGGCGGAGACAGCAACGGTAAGAGCCATAACCAATCAGGGCTCGGGTGACATGGCGTGAGGGGCGTGGTAAGGGTGTGCCTATATAAGCGCACGCACAAAGCCCTTGGACAGGACTCGCTGGGGAAGGCTGGCTTTGTAAGGAGGACTCGCTGGGGAAGGCTGGTTTTGTAAGGAGGACTCGCTGGGGAAGGCTGGCTTTGTATGAGGACTTACAGAGGGAGCTTGCGGTAAAAGGACTTATTGGCGAGGACTTGTTAGGAGAGCGCACTGTAAGAGGGACTTGCACGATTGCGCTTTGTATGAGGATGTATGCGACAAGACTTCTGCGGGGGTGGCGCTTTGCCTATTGAACTTGCATTGGGAGCGCCTATTGAATTAGTATTGGGAGCGCATATAGCGCCTGTTCATCTATTACGTAGGCAGCCACGCCAGCGTAACCGCCAAGCCCAGCTTACCGTTCGCCCCGTAATTGTCCGATCCGCGCCAACGACCCGCGGGGAGCTTCTGTCGCCCTGACCATCTTCTTCGTGGTGCGAGTCGGGGACCGGAGTGAACTGCCTGGACGCCAACATCCCTGGACCATCACCCTGACCTTCTGCAATCCCCGTGTGAGTGTGAAACGGGCCTGTGTCCTGGGATAAGTTAAGACTGTATAAGGCTGCACTGTGTGTTATTCTTCTTCTTTATTGTACAAAGTGTAAATAAATCGTGTTCTTCCTGTCTTTCCTAATTCGACCGTATCAGTGTTTTCCTCCATTGGGTAAGCGTGGCACGATCAGAACTGCTTGGATCGGGTTTAGTCATTGTTAACGGCTCGGGTCACGGTTCGCTATCGCTCGGCGTTTCCACCTATAACCGTGATTTGGGCGGGGCTTATTTCCTTGCTTCCTGGGCAGCGTTGGTAATTAGGTATTAGTGATCAGTCCTATGACCCTACTCAACGATGTCCGGAAGTGACGTCATAGCCCCGGATCCCGTCAGCTAGTCAAAGACAAGGGGAATAACCCCCCCTTGGTAAGGGGAAAGGCCGACGCTCAGATCCGCAACAATATCAATGGCATGGACTCATGTTGGCAGAGCAGATAACAAGATGCTACATATGTTAACATTGTGCCTATTTGCTCTCCCATCTCCTTCAATACTCTGAGATGTTTATCCGACCCCAAACAACAACAACAGGCATTTTAAGGCCATTTTCCCTGCTAGAGCGGGGGTTAGCCTTGCGGTCCCCATGAAAATCTTCTCCATTTTGCCCTATTTTCTGCATCTCCCCTTGTTAACCACCTTGCCCGCATTTCTTCTTCGACCAAAGTCTTTCTCGGTCTTCCCCATCCTCTACTTCCTTCTACATTCATTTCCATCACTCTTCTCAACCAGTCACTTTCATCCTTCCTCAACACATGACCAAACCATCTCAACCTGTTTCTCTTCACAGCATCCATCACAGGCTCTATTCCCATCATCTTTCGCAATTCATCATTTGTCTTTCTCTCTCTCAACGATACCCCGCACATCCACCGAAGCATTCGCATTTCCACCCTTTCCAACCTTTGTTGCTGCTCTACGTTCATTACCCGTCTCGCTCCCATAAATCATAACACTTCTCACACATGCACCATACACCTTTCCCTTCAGCTTCAACGACACTCCCCTCATCATCAGCACGCCACTCAGTTCCTGAGACTTCTTCCATGCACATCTCACTCTAGCAACCGTTGCCGAGTCTGATCCACCTTCTCCATTCAGCATGTCTCCGAGGTAGCAAAATATTAAAGGTAGGTAACACCTTCCAACTTCATGCCGTCTCCAAGATCCAACTCAATATTTCCTCCATCTCCAGCTCCCTCTGTGCACACCTTACACTGGAATGCAGCTGCCACACTGGTTAATGACCCTCTCAATCCACTACATTTTTGATGAACCCACTCAGCACACATTGTACATTGAATGGAGTTCACTCTGACACCCTTCCTGCACACGGCCACTTCCCAGTTCTTTCCACCTCACCACATGCTTTACCACTTGCCATCACCTTCGTCTTTCCGATATTCACCTTCAGACCTTTTGCCTCCATACATTCCTTCCACTTGTTCATCTTCTCCTTCAGTCCATCCATACTTTCTGCAATCAACACCAGATCATCTGCATACAACAACTCTCACGGTAAACCCTCCTTTACGTTCCGAGTCAGCACCTCCATCACAGCTACAAATAGTAGTCGACTTAGTACCGACCCCTGATGCACTCCCACCTTCACCTCAAACTTACCGCTGTTCCCATCATTCGTCCTTCCAGCTGTGCGCACTCTTTCGTACATTGCCATCACGACTCTGATCAACCATTCCTCCACTCCTAACTTCCTCAATGCCCATGTTACTACTTCACGAGGAACCCTATTGAATGCTTTCTCCAGATCAACAAACCCAAGAAACAACTTCTTTCTCTTCTCCATGTACTTCTCCTGCAACTGCCTTACGATAAAACGCGCATCTGTCGTTCCTCTTCCTGGCATAAATCCAAACTGCATTTCGTCAATCTTCAATTTCTTCCTTATCCTCCTCTCCTCATCCGACTGCCTTATCTGACCCCAAAGCTTTATCTTATTTCGTCAACTCAAAGAAAGACAACTAAGAAACAAATGCTGGCAGACTGGCCACCCAGTTTAATGTCCATCCGAGGGATGGCACACACATTGACGAATCACCCTGCTTGTGACACACTCGGATGACAGCTTACAGCTGGGTCGGGATTCAAACCCAAGCTAGACAGGTTAGAGGCGAGTGTGTGTATCTCTAGGCTACACTGCCAGCTCTTACCACGTGGTACAAAATAAGAAAATAAAAATCTTATAGAAAAGACTCAAACCCACCAACCAACCCGCTACCCCCAAAACAACAAAAAGTGAGAATTAACAAAAAGTGAGAAGCCCCTTCCCACCCGCCCCTCACATTCACAACTTGTAAGTGAACACTGAACATACTCCAAAATAATCCCCCCACATTCACCCCTCACATTCACAACTTGTAAGTGAACATACTCCAAAATAATTCCCCCAATAAAAATAATAGTAAAATCCTACATTTCACCTGCAGTTCCTGCAGTAAAAATCGACCTGCGGTTCCTGTTTGACCATTATCAGTGCTATGTGTCTCAGTCATAATAAGAGTTTTACTTCATTCTCTGTGGAGTTTGATAATGATATTATAAATATAAAATTCCATATTTTACTGTTCATATTTTTGTGTTGAAATTCTTTGGAAAAATGGGATTTTCCACTGAAAGTGCCTTTCATTCTGACAAAATCCACGACAATGAATATTGCTCGTAATGGACTGCTGAAATGGGTATGCACATTCCGATTGCGTACCAACATGGGCACACAAAGCCTGGTGTGGGCTTAACGGTTAAGGGGACTGGCTCAGATGTTAGGGTCTTGAGTTTGAGCCCCTGTCGGCCGTTAAATAACAACAGGTGGGTTGACTCAGCCTGTCCTCCTTCCGAGGTCGGAAAAATGAGCACCAGCTTACTGGTAATGGGGCACTGCATCAGCGGCACAGCCACACTCCCACAGCAATGATGCAACCAGCAGACTCAGGCAGCACACGAAATAATCATGGGCGCTCATGGACACTTATTACAATATCTCGAATACGATTTGTCACAATTATACGAGTACGTTCTCTCATGCGGATATTCTAGTCTATTGAGAGACGAAGCAGGTACAGGTGGACAAATCCCTGCACATGCAGTTCGAACTACTATTGGCAAAAGTAATCCGTTGCGCACATCTCGTATTAAACACTAATTATTAATTATACTAATTATATTAAATCGTATTAAATTCGACAGGAAGGTTATTATTAACGTGCGATATTTGCCAACACAATCAGGTATTGAGGACATGGGTGGGAGGATGAGTAAGTATTTATGAACTATTTTTCGCCTCCACTTGTACTGGACGAACATCTCTGCTGGGCAGACTAATCCTTTAACCCTCAAGTAAATTATTATACCCACACTTTTGGAAAAAAACGGGGGATATTGTAATCGAGTCCGTCCGTCCGTCCGTCTGTCTGTCTGTCTGTCTGTCTGTCCGTCCGTCATGCTAATCTCCTAAACGGTTGTGCAGAAATTCACCAAACTTAGTACTTATGATCACTGCATGGCAGGAAGATGCAAGGGCAGTATCATTTTTGGTACCGCCCCCTCAGGCAGGGTCAAAAGGTCAAACCCCCAAAAACGCAATTACCGGCACATTTTGAAGCATTTTTAAATGAAACTTCGTAAATACATTCAACATTGGGGGATGCATGAAATATGTAACGACTTTTTATTATTTGACACCGGGTTCATGCTCCGGGGGTGTTGGGACTTAAGCGCATGAAGGTAAAAATGGGGAAAATCATTTCAACTGAAAATTTGATATGAGATCATTCCTGGTGGAACTTATTGCCAACTTTCAACTCTGCTTTACGTGAGAAGCGTGGGGATTTCCAATGGCGCACCATTGCCTTCGCTCGAGTCAATTTTGAGTTGGCCTGTTCGTGTTCCCATTTGAGTCTATGGGACTACCACCTTCCCATCGTAGACAAGACAGTGCTCTCTCTGTCTTCTGCCACTCCCTTTCTGGTCTTGCACCTTCTGCTGTGTGGTTTGTCCCCCCCTCCCCCCAGGTTTCTGCAGGGCACACACAGTCCACCTTCAACCCCCCTTCTGGTTAAACTACCTAAATCCAGTGCGCGGCCATATCTATCTCTCTACACACACACACACACACACGCGCACGCGCACGCGCACGCACGCACGCACGCACACACACACACACACACCACACTCCCAAGCCCTCATCTTCCAAATTTCCAGTTTTCATGCTCATTGTTCATCAAAGTCTCCCTCTATCTTGTCCTTCAACTCTGCTGATGGTGTCACCCAAGGTCGGTGCAACCATTAGGCAAACTGGGTGGTCGCCTAGAGCGGCAGAATTTGGGGGCAGCAAAAAACATGAATGGAAGAACGATCCATGAGATTACATAAGTGAACAAGCATACTGTTTGCGTGTTTTCCCTTTAACATGAATTGGTATTGTTAATGACAAGTTCCAGTCGCCACGTGAAACCGTTCCCCTCCTAGGACGCCAGAAGTACACCATATGATCGTGCGTTGAAGTCAGCACCACGAACGCCACCTGAAAACTGCTGGTAGCGGTGGCGGTGGGAGTGACACGGGCTGGGAGTCAAGGGGGAAAGTAGTGGTGGGAGTCAAGCAGCCAATGAAGAACGCACACAATCAAAATATAAAATAGAGAAGGGGAGGAGTTATCTGGCGAAGGGGCGGAGAGAGCAGCTCAGCACCTGGCACGTTCGATGTAATAAATGAAGAAGATAATTATAAATGAAGCCATCTTTGACTACACTGATGCACAATATGCATTTTAGAAAGTGAATTGTGTCTTGGGGGAGGTGGGGGAGGGGAGGGAGAATGGCTCAAAGCTGATAGTTTGCCTAGTAGGCCCGATAGGACATGTAATGCCCTTGCGCCGGCCCATTATCGATCAACTCCCGACCACCCTCTTTCTTACTACTGTTCCTTATTTTGCCATGATACCTCCTGATCCATTCACTGTACGAGTCATTCCGGTCACTGTACGAACCATTCCGTTCACTGTATGAGCCATTCCACAAGCCTTGACTCTGCATACGAAAAAACAAAAACCTCCGACTCATGATGCAGGGAAGTCCGGTTCATATGTCCTATGCCATGTGTTTGTTCATTGTCTACTAATATCCATGCATTCAAGTAAAAATACACATGTCTATGAATGTCTTTATCCAGCATGTTTTTAGCTGCGACGAGCAGCTCGATGAGAGGACCGCGTTGTTCTTGTTGTTGGGGTGCCTTTTTGAATAGCGCATGCGCATACACTCAGACGTGCGTTGGTATGAGGTAAGAACATCGCGGACTAAAATCGCGATTTGTTTGAAGAAACCAGAATAAATTTAGCAACAAAGACAACATTAATGTTTTCATATCAATCTCGTTTCACAGAACTTGACACAAATTAGGTGTAATTATTGAATAGCGCATGCGCATACACTCGGACGTGCGTTGGTATGAGGTAAGAACATCGCGGACTAAAATCGCGATTTGTTTGAAGAAACCAGAATAAATTTAGCAACAAAGACAACATGAATGTTTTCATATCAATCTCGTTTCACAGAACTTGACACAAATTAGGTGTAATTATTGAATAGCGCATGTACATACACTTGGACGTGCGTTGGTATGAGGTAAGAACATCGCGGACTAAAATCGCGATTTGTTTGAAGAAACCAGAATAAATTTAGCAACAAAGACAACATGAATGTTTTCATATCAATCTCGTTTCACAGAACTTGACACAAATTAGGTGTAATTATTGAATAGCGCATGTACATACACTTGGACGTGCGTTGGTATGAGGTAAGAACATCGCGGACTAAAATCGCGATTTGTTTGAAGAAACCAGAATAAATTTAGCAACAAAGACAACATGAATGTTTTCATATCAATCTCGTTTCACAGAACTTGACACAAATTAGGTGTAATTATTGAATAGCGCATGTACATACACTTGGACGTGCGTTGGTATGAGGTAAGAACATCGCGGACTAAAATCGCGATTTGTTTGAAGAAACCAGAATAAATTTAGCAACAAAGACAACATGAATGTTTTCATATCAATCTCGTTTCACAGAACTTGACACAAATTAGGTGTAATTATTGAATAGCGCATGTGCATACACTCGGACTTCCCCTACCGACCAAGCGCGTTTCAAATTATCCCTCTGCCACCCAGAATTAACATTAATAAATAACATTAATGAATTAACATTAACATTAACAGAAATAACATTCACGTCCAAACGTTATATGTAATCAGTTGATGAAGCATGTTGCGTCGCAAAGCAAAGGACAAGACCAGAACTGAAAGACAAAAAGACACTAGTGCATGCGTATAATTTAATGACTGGTCGAATTTGGTAGCGCATATTGCAATGGATATCCTCATGATTCTACACGTCGCAGCTGGTGACCACACTGTGGTCATTTTTCTCTTGTTTATGTACAAGATCCCACCTCCTCCCCCCCGACCCCCCTCCTCCACCCCCTCCTGTGAGCCTTAATTCAATGTAAACTGTAACGAGCAATCAAAGATTGCAGACCCCCACGCCAGGAGTTTTTGTGTGGTGCCCTATTGTAAATACCTTATTGAGGTATTTGGTTGAAAAATGAAAACTCGGTGTACTAATGACTACCAGTAGGTGGCGATGGTAGCCTACGTTAGCATAATATGTGTGGACAAATAAACACACAAACAAATGGAACCAACTGCAATACCCTTTCCTCCGTCGATGGTTATAATGTTTCACTCCTTACATCCCAAGTATGATTCCAGCAAAATAGGAACTTGAAGGACTCAAAACAGGTGCATTACTACACACATCAACAGGATACAGATAAATGTTTAACCTCTGGCAAATTAAATGTCTAGATTGTGTAGAAATAGACACCTTCGTCATCATCACCTGCTTTATTACAATTACCAAACAAATTAATGACATTATCCTTTGATTCAAAGAAAGCACTTGAGCATATAAGGTTGTTGTGGTGGGATCAATGGAATAAAGAAAAATCACCTGGCGGACACAATGTTTAGGAACCCAACTACAGTCACGTGAAAAGGTAAGTACACCCCCATGTAATGTTTTGACTTTTTCAACATATTTCAGCATACAGCTATTTGATCTTCATTTCAAAAATATTGATAGATAAAGGTGATATAATATAACAAATATCATGAAACATTGACATTTTGTGGTCCATTGTAGAATTTAAATAAACATAATTGCAAATTTCGCATGTGGAAAAAGTAAGTACACCCTTGGCTCTAATAGGTGGTATTGCCCCCTTTGGCAGAAACAACCTCAAGTAGGCGTTTCTTATAACTGTCTACCAGTCTCTGACATCAACTGGGAGAAATTTTTGCCCACTCCTCCATGCAGAATTCTTTCAGCTGTGCGATGTTTGAGAGGTTTCTTGCATGCACAACTCGTTTCAAATCCCCCCACAACATCTCGATGGGATTTAGATCCGGGCTTTGACTTGGCCATTCCAGAACCCTCCATTTCTTTCTTTTCAGCCATTCCTTGGTGGATTTACTGGTATGTTTAGGGTCATTGTCATGATGCAAGGTCCACCTTCGGTTGAGCTTCAACACTCCGACAGATGGCCTCACATTATCCTCAAGCACCCTCTGGTACAAGGAAGAATTCATAGTGGATTAAATGATGGTGAGCTGCCCAGGCCCTGATACAGCAAAGCTGCCCCAAACCATAATATTTCCACCACCATGCTTTACAGTTGGTATCAGGTTCTTGTGGTCAAATGCTGTCTTTGGTTTTCGCCAAACATGTCTTCAGGTACTGTGGCCAAATAGCTCTACCTTTGACTCATCTGTCCAGAGCACATTGTTCCAGAAGTGCTGGTCTTTGCCTAGGTGTTCATTGGCAAACTTTAGTCTTGCCCTGATGTTCTTTCTGGACAGCAAAGGTTTCCTCCTAGCACACCTCCCATGTAGATCAATTTTGTGCAGCCTCTTTCTAATGGTCGACTCATGCACTTTGACATCAACAGTGGCAAGAGCTACCTGTAGGTCCCGTGATGACATTCTGGGGTTCTTCGAGACTTCTTTCAGCATCTTGTGGTCTGCTCTCGGGTTGAACTTGCTGGGGCGGCCTGCCCTGAACAAGTTGGCAGTTGTTTGGAATCTTCTCCACTTGCAGATGATCTTCCGGACAGTCGAATGATTGATTTCAAATTGTTTGGAGATCTTTATAAATCCGTTCCCAGACTCGTAGGCATCTATAACCTTCTTTCTGAAGGCCTCAGAGAGCTATTTTGATCTAGGCATGGTGACGCTGCACACTTCAACGACAAAGAGCAAACCAAACTAAATGTCTAAAGTTTAAATAAGACAGGTTCCTCCAAGATCCTCTCTAACGATGTTCTAATCATTTGCACCTGAGCTGGTGCACCTGATACTAATTTTAGGTATTTGAAGTAGTGATAAATGTAGGGGTGTACTTACTTTTTCCACATGCGAAATTTGCATTTGTGTTTATTTAAATTATACAATGGACTACAAAATGTAAATGTTTCATGATATTTGTTACATTGTATCACCTTTATCTATCAATATTGTTGAAATGAAGATCAAATAGCTGTATGTTGAAATATGTCGAAAAAGTCAAAACTTTACATGGGGTGTACTTACATTTTCACGTGACTGTATGTAAACTAAGGCAATGTTTTTATGTCTGTTCCCTATGGAATCCAAAACGATTGGGCCAACATCCACAAAATTTTGCATTGGTGCTCGAGAGTGTTGGGAGACGACTTGCGATTTTCACCAGTACACGTGGAATAGTGTAAGTGGTTCAACCACTGACCCCTGCCGGAGGAGTAGGGACGTGTTTCGGGTGGGGAAATGATACCAATTCTGAAAACAAATTTTCTCGCTTCCAGAAGAGAGCGGGAAAACTCTGCTTAACTAACGCGAGTATTGATTAGTAATACACAAATGCTTTCCTGCTGACTAGAAAAAGAGTGCATTTGCTATCAAAGATTTGGGTCTCGTTATCACCCATGATCGTTCTTGGGCAAACCGCATTTCTAAGAAGGCCTCAAAACCAGCCCCCAACTGGGCATCCTCCAACGTGCAAAGTCCTTCCTTGGCACACCTGACCTTCCCTGGTCGGTGGTCTCTCTGTCTTCTATCGCCTCCTTTCTGGTCTTGTATCCTCTGCTGTTTTCGTGCTTGCCCTCTCTCCCCCACCACCACCCCAGGTTTCTGCAGGGCGTATGCGGTCCACAATCAACCCCCTTCTTGTGAAACTACCAAAATCCAGGATCACTGCTCACCTCCACTCATTCGTTACTCTATCTTCCCACCTGTGAAATCAACTTCCACATTCTCTTCAATCTCATTCCTCCCTTTCGGTCTTCAAGGCAGCTGTTAATCATCATCTCAGATCATCCCCAATCCCAAACCATGACCTTTTCTACCCCCATTAAACCTCCACAATCCCCTCTCTTCTCAAATTTCCTGTTTTTCCTTCCTGAAAGTTTGCTTCTGCATCCATCTTGCCAACCCCATGAATCCTCCCCTTCCCCTCATTTTCCCCATATCCTTTATTTGGCGAAGTCTCTCTCTCTATTTTGTCCCTCAACCATGCTGTTGGTATGCTTCGCCCCTCTCTTTCTACTGTTCATTTTGTTCTGTTCCATCCTGGTCTGTTGTATGCTCCAGCTCGTCCATGAGCTTCTACTTTGTGAACAAAAATATTTTTAAAATTGCTACAAGGAGTAATCCATCAATGGCATAATCCATGAAAGTTGAAGCGACGACTGTCAATTGACAAGGGATGACACATTCAAACTCACAGTGGTTCTCTAAACATTCAGAGGGCAGAAAAAAAGGGACAAAACTCACCGTTTGGCTGCGTTTCCTCCATTGTGCGGTGTGTTATCGTAGTCACTGTTTGTATCACTGCTCCTTTTTTCAGTGTTGGTGGTCTGGGATACAGAGTTGCCGGGTTATTAACTATGAGACCGATCATACATCATGGCTCGAGATACCTACATCCCACTACGCCTGTGTTCCAATGTGCAAAGCATTAAGCATGATCTCCACTGGCGGCTGCTCGACAAGCCACGTAATGTTCCGATTTCACCACAAAGCCTAGCAACAACTAACAGGCGTGTGTTTGGGATCAATGATCCACCTCTACACCCTCATCCTTCCCCACATCCATTATTTCTCCAAGTCTCCCTCTATTTTGTCCCTCAATCCTGCTGTTGCTGTGTTTCCCCATTCTCTTTCTACTGTTCCTTTTGTTCTGTTACATCCTGATCCATTCTATGTTCTAGCTCCTCCACGAGCCTCGACTTTGTGTACAAAAAGAGTGCCATTGAGGTCTGAGGCCCGACTCTATTTCCTTAGCAAATAGTCACAATGGGTGATCTCACATGATCATTTTACATGGTTACACAGGTTACGCAAAGCATCTGCACATATAAATGGAGGTGAATGGGGATTGATTAAAAAAAATACAAATAATTAAAAATAATGTGCACACACATGACAAAATGATGTGAGATTCACAATATTTTAATATTCAGAAACAATATCCCTGGTCATGGAGCATAAATAAATAAATAACCAAATGAAGACAACGTCGCGGGTTTCCTGAGCTTCCAAAGCTTCCTTGATCGCAATGGCAATGAAAAAGCAAGGCAGCTAATCCAAAAGCACATCACAATAACGTTTTACTTGTGCTACATAATTTCAAAATGCACAAATAAAAACTAACAATTCCATACTTTGCCGGAATGGTGTTTCTATAAATCCATGAAAATCACCCTGAGCATTTGGGGTTTTGGCTCATTAGTCATGCGTTTTGTGAAGGTCTCTTGTA
>NC_136274.1:39778918-39783918 GCF_964187855.1 Myxine glutinosa | reverse complement strand
AATATGGCTGCCAGACCACGTGAGCGATGACATCATAAATTTATATTTTCTAATATAATTGTTGCATAGATCATGCTCAACACATTTCAAACTGATCAGACTAACCGTTGTACCTGTCGAATTATGACGTCATAATTATGGCACCAATGACATCATCGTTAACACCTATTCCCCATATGGAGTTCTTTACAATGAGACATGTTACAATTTTTTCCATGCAGCGGTTTTGGAAATATAGAGGTGAAACATTTTTCGGTTTTTTTCAAACTGGCGCCTGTACCACATGACCTATGATGTCATGATTATCATTAAAATATTCTACATGATGAGGTGCTCCTGTGGTGAAAATTTCGTGCCCATCAGACCAACAGTTGCTGAGAAAAAAAATTCACAATGATCGGATAAGTGTTGTACTTGTCGAATTATGACGTCATAACGAAGGCACCGATGACATCATCATGAACATATCTTATTCCCCATAGTGAGTACTTGACAATGAGCCATGTTTAAAAAAAAATTCCATTGAGCGGTTTGGGAGATATAGAGGTGTAAAGTTTTTCCAAGATGGCATCCCTACCACGTGACCTATCACGTCATAATTCTGAATTTAAAAAATTATACAGGCGGAGGCGCTTCTATGGTAAAATTTCGTGTCAATCGGACCAACGGTTGCCGAGAGAATGAATTTTTAAAATGCAAACACGTACGGCACACGTACACAGATGAATGCTTAACCCCGCTTTTCGCTTTGCGAGCGCAGGGTAACAAGGAAATTTATTGAAGTTACCTGTACACAGAGAGAATGGTAATCATATAGATGAGTATACACCAAGAAACCCTACCATTCTCTGAAGGCCAAGCGTCGAGCCTCTGGTATTCGTACAAAAGCAGGGAAATGCCGGCGGGAACAACTCGGCATGTTACCTCCCTCATAAGATTTTGGGATGCCAACGTGGCAATAACAATTTCTGAAAATGATCATAAACAAAGTTAAAAGTTCACCACCTGCCCTACTCCTCTCAGCTATGTTTCTTCAAGCTCCATCTCCAATCTTCCCTAGCAACACAACAAACCCTTCATCTAAAGCTGATTTTCACCCAATCAGCAGAAAGGTTACATGATAACCCACAAGTTACAATAACAACTGCTGTCAAACCGAGAATGCAATTCATTTTTCTCTTGTAATCAACTACCCATGATACTCCTTATTTTCCCTTGGCTTTGATTGGACAGAAATGACAATTACCATTTGTCAGCTTCTACACAAGCACCATGGATGAAATCAATAGGACACTGATTGAGGAAGGCCAACGGCCATTGGAAACAAGGAGAAGCTGAGATTTCGGGCCTTAACCCGAGCGACGAAGGGTTAATGCCCGAAACATCAACTTCTCTTTGCTCCCCATGGTCGTTAACCTTCCTCAGTCATCGTCCTGTTGATTTCATCAATTGTACGACGGCCATGGGTTGCTAACTCGTATAGTCCATGGGATATTAGCTCATGCATACATGGTACCCATTTTTACCTCATACTGCAGGACTCCCACAGCCTCACTCAGACTGCAGTTTACTACTAGTAGCTGCTGCACCTTCTGCTCAGAGCACGCCAAGGATGCCTTCAGATCACCAAACTCCCGAGGAGAGATACACTGGCCCAAGTCTTCCTGCCCATCTGTGTGCTGCGGAGATTCACAAGATTAGATATTTTTATATCAAATATCACCCACCACAAAGCCTTTAAGGCCACCCGAGGTGGGGGCTACACAAAGAAAAGTAGAGATATGAGATATAAAGGAGGAATCCATTGACATTCCTCTTGAATTGAGTTAGGTGTGGATAGAGGGGAAAGCAGGATGCAGGTAAACTGTTCCAGAGTGATGCCGTGTGGGAGAAAAAACGAGAAGAATACCTCATAGTCTTACTCTTTGGGACAAATACAGTGTATGGATGGGAAGAAACTGCCAGACGTGTAGAGTGACTGAAAGTATGCTCAGGTGGAACACCCTGTGATAGACCCTCAGAGAACATCCGTGGTAATATCTGTAGAAAAGACTTAAGGAAGCAGAGCGGTGGACTGAGAGAGGTTCCAGGGATGATGCCAACTCTCATCCCACCAGAATGGCAGCACGTCGCTGGATTCTATCAAAGAGAGATAGGTGACAGGCCAGAGCACCAGCCCAAATATGGCAATGATATTCCATGACAGGACGTATAGTGACCTTGTTAGATGGAGCATAGCAGCTTGAGAAAGGTATCGCTGAGCACGAAATAAGTAGCCAAGGCACTGGAAGGCTCTTAGTTCGACCAGCGATGTACTTTTCCCAGCTGACGTTTGAGCTGATATCCAATCCAAGCAGACGGACAACAGGGAGTTCCTGCAAAGGTGAAGAATTCCTAGACAGGGTCGGAAAACAAGGTGATCTTGAACTTGAACCAGATAAAGGTCTATTTTTGGTTGAAATTAACAAGCCAGTCTTTTCCCCAGTTCATCACACTCCCTAGGTCCTGATTGAGAGTCCAAAGATACTTTCTCCACCATTCGAAAAAGCCTTCGCTGCAATATTTGAGCACGTTTTCTCTTGCGGCATGGTCATGGGTAGGAGACAAGGTTCCTAGGTAGGTAGTATACAGTGTTGAGTCATCTGGGTAAATGTTTAATTGAGAAAGAATACAATCAGGCAGATCATTGAAAAACAGTCATGGCCAAAGATATTGGCACCCTTGCATTGTTTTCAAATAACTCACAATTTTCTCGAAAAATAAGTTCAAATTGACGTAAGTATTTGGTCTCTACAAATTCTTTATTTCACTGTTAATATCACAGAACCTTTGTTTTTGATTCAGAGCTTAATATATCCTTTTAAATCAGAAAATAAAAACAAATGGCATTGACAAAATTATTGACACCCTAGACTTAATATTTTGCCTTTGGACAAAATAACTGCAGTCAAGCACTTCCTATACCCATGAATGAGCTTCCTACACCTCTCTACTGGCAGTTTGTCCCACTCTTCTTGTGCAAACTGCTCCAGTTCTCCCAGATTTGAAGGGTGTCTTCTCCCAACTGCTGTTTTCAGATCTCCCCACAGGTGTTCAATGGGATTTAGATCTGGACTCATTGCTGGCCACTTCAGAACAGTCCAGCGTTTTGTCTTGAACCATTCCTGGGTGCTCTTTGAAGTGTGTTTGGGGTTATTGTCCTGCTGCAAGACCCATGACCTTCGACGGAGACCCAGCTTTCTGACACTGGGGTGAACATTGCGCTCCAAAATACCTTAGTAATCTCCTGATATCATTATGCCATCCACACATTCAAGGCACCCAGTGCCAGAGGCAGCACAACAATCACAAAACATCACTGAACCTCCTCCATGTTTGACTGTAGGGAAGGTGTTCTTTTCTTTGAAGGCTTCATTTTGTTTTCTGTAAACATAGAGATTATGTGCTTCACCAAAAAAGCTCTAATTTGGTCTCATCTGTCCACAGGACATTTTCCCAGAAGGAGTTTGGCTTGTTCAGGTGTGTTTTGGAAAACTCCAGTTAGGTTTTCTCAGCAGTGGCATCCTCCTGGGTCTCCTACCATAGAACCCCTTTCATAGAGTTGGCGACGGATGGCATAAGTTGAAACTGTCGTACCTTGTGTCTGCAGGTCAGCTTGAATCTGTTTGGTAGTTGATCGAGGTACTTTCTCCACCATTCGAAAAAGCCTTCGCTGCAATATTTGAGCACGTTTTCTCTTGCGGCCACGTCCAGGGAGGTTGGCTACAGTGCCAAGGGGCTTAAACTTCCTGATAATATTGCGTACGGTGGACACAGTAACATCAAGGTCTCTGGAGATGGACTTGTAGCCTTGACATTGTCCATGCTTGGCTACAATCTTGTGTCTGACCTTCTCAGACAATTCTCTGGTTTTCTTTCTTTTCTCCATGCTCATTGCGGTACATACAGTGACACAAAACAACAGAATGACTCCATTTCTCTATTCAAACTGGTTGAATGAGTGATTTTTATATTGCAGGCACCTGCAACTCACCATAGGTGAGTTCATTTCCAAAGTAAAGGAGAATCACCTGCTTGAAATCTAATTATTTCTAACAACTTCTTAAAGGTGGCAATAACATTGTCTGGGCCATTTTAGGATTTCTGTGTGGAATAAGCTAAGATTTAGTATTTTTTTCAGCTTTTTTTGTTTTGTTTCACTGCAAACCAAATAAATACATATGTGGATACCAAAATATTTTTTAATTTCAACAATTTTCTGGAAGAAATGGTGCATTATTTGAAAAAAGTGCAAGGGTGCCAATATTTTTGGCCATGACTGTATAACAAGAACAATATTTGACCCAACACAGAACCCTGATGAACACCAGCATTCATATTAAGAACAGGGGATGACTGTCGCTCATGTACCACAGAGATTTGACGATTTGCAAGGAAGCCAGATATTGTATCAAACAATTTTCCAGAAATCCCATATGATTTTAGCTTATGGATGAGGCCCTTGTGCCACACTTTGTCAAAAGTCTTCGAGATGTTGAGAGCTTCTCCACGATGATCCAAAACCCTTTTCACATGTTCAGTGATTGCGGTCGAGCATCACCAGTAGACCTGGAATGTTGCAAGCTATACTGGACATCAGTTAGGAGATTGTGGGTTTCCAGATGAGGCATGAGTTGTTGTTTTATCAAGGATTCAAACACTTTGCTGATAATGGGTAGAAGGCTAACAGGACGATAGTTAGAAGGATCAGATTTCTCATCAGAGGCTTTAAAGACAGGGACAGTTCAGGTGAACACATCTTCAAAACGATTGCAGGGATTTTGTCTGGTGCAGTAGATTTTGAACTGTTAAGCCTTTGAAATAATCTTCCCAACTTTTCTGAGTGTGATGATGACGGTGGAAAGCCTGGTGTCACGACTGGAAGGACAAACAGGCAATGGATGTCCGTGGTCTTGAAGTGTAGAGGTTGGAGCAAAATGCTCAGCGAAGAGGTTGACTTT
>NC_136274.1:39726442-39778718 GCF_964187855.1 Myxine glutinosa | reverse complement strand
TGGGGGCGCATCTGACTCAGCGCTCGCAGGTGGCTTTCCTTCTCCAAGCTGGGTGCGCATCTTCTCACATCCGGCGCGGGGCCGCGTATATCCGGCGGGGAGTGACACGCCCTCGGCTCGTTAGCTCCGCCTCGTGGAATCGGCACGTTGCTTCTCATTGGGTGCGTGCGGGGGGTTTACCAGGCTCCGCCCTTGACGAGGAGCTGACAAGGAGCCCCTTCGTGGTAACCCCGTGGAGCGCATGGTCTGGAGCTAATCGAGCCGGTGTGAGGACGCATCCTCCCCCGCTCCGCCGCCATCTCCTCTGTTGTTGTTGTAATTGTTGGGGAAGAAGATGGAAGGAGGTATGGGAAAGGTCCTAAACTCACTACTGATGCCATATAATCACATTCTGGTGCAACGAAGAGTCATAATTAATGGAGACGAGGCCTTAACTGACATAGAATAAGAATAACTAGGAAGATGTCCGAAAGTTGTCTACGTGTGGTGCGGTGGACCTGGGCACGACATTTAATGGGGGAATAAGGGGAAGGTCGGCTCTACTGATTGTTATTTACATGCAATGGGACTAGGGAATGGGGGATCGGGGAAAGTTGGGGAGTATTGGAGAAAATAGGGGAATATTTACAAGCGGATATGGAGGCCAAATTCCATATTCGCAACATTGCACCCTTCTCTACCCTCGGGGCGTCCCGACCCGATAAATTTTTACCTACTTTAGTGTGGCACGCAATGTAGTTCCCTCTACTATTAACTCTACCCTGAGTGCGACAGTTTTACAGATATTCACAAATGAGTAAATATGTCCCCCTGCGACGTTGCACCCTTCTCCTCACAGAAACACACCCACAGGATAACCGAATCCGGAAAGAATTCTCAAACTAAACATACAGCCGGTAGGGAGCATTATTTACAAGACTACGCTGCTATTTACACTACGATCCAGGACCTGTTTTTGGAGGAACACATGCAGATGTTATGCATAGAGAGAGAGCGCTTGCCAACATCGATACACCAACCCACGAGTGCTCTGTGGCCGACGGCCTTTAATAACGTGCAGAGCACCCTTCCCGAGCATCAACAGCACCACCCCACCACCAATCGGTGCAGTCACCATTGTTCATTGGAATAAAAATAAATTCGACAACCCCTAACCCTGCAGGTGTCTCTTGCTCTTCTTGTGGTGCACTTGGTGGTGTTAACTATTAGTGGTTCACCTGTATGGCATGGGTGCCACGTTGATCCATAGGTCCATCCCCGGGTGGTGCTTGGCCGCAAACGAACTGCGGTCCATTGTGGGTGGCCACAAACATTGCGGTCCATATGGTGTATCGATCCCGGCAGCAAACAGCGAAAGTGCAGGCCCACAACTGCGCAGCCAGCACCTCTCTCTCCTCTCTCTCTACCCCAAAGCCAGATCCTCGGAGGTGGGAGACAAAAGAAGCAGACAAGTGAGTAAGGTGGTAAGGGCGCAAAAGTGCACGCAATGTAAGGTGATGCACCCTGGGGGCACATGGGAACCAGGTGAGACAGGTACGTTCCTATCGTACGCCCCCCCCCCACCAGGTAACCTACATGGCCCCTCCCTTACCCCTTACTGTATCCACACAACACAACACTACCCATAAACATCTACTTTACAAATCGACAAACATCCCTACTGTCTTCCCCGTTCCTCCCATAAACCAAATTCGTCTTCTCTCCCTCCTAACCAATCAAATTTGCCATTTTCAACTCTCATCAAAATTTGCCATCTCCAACTGCACATCAAAATTTGCCATTACCAATTCATCATCAGTCCCTCCTTGGGAGGGAGAGATGGAATCACCCCAATGTCTCATCCACGTCGTGATGCGTCTCACAAATCCTCACAGCAATCTCATTTCCTGCACAAAACAAAGAAAACACAGGTGTGGAGTCATCATCATCACCACAGGTAAGTGGCTGCGTATGGTGCGACAGGTTCTTCAATCCTAACTATTTCCTAAATGACTTTAACAACTTTACACCACCCGGGGTCTTCCTCCGGCCAAACCATTGGCCCTCTTACACTATGGGTTCTAAAAACCAATTCCCATTGGCCAAACTGTGGTGCTCTTCAATTTGGGGTCTCACTCCCCCGATTCCTCTCCCGGTGCCCTCGTACAATTTCTGGGCTGCGACGTGTACCTCTCCCAGTGGGTCTACCCACCTGCACACCTCCACCACTGCAGTTGCCTCCGAGCTTACCTGCTCCTTACCCTAACCTAACTACCAGGGGAAGGCCCTCTGGCTCTCTCCCCACTCCGTGCCCTCTCTGGCACTGGGCTGCCCGATCCACACCCGGGATCCTCAGGCACCCACTCACAACTACCGGCTCCCAGAGCCCACCTGCGGCCTCACCTGGCCGACATCCTCACAGTGGTGGAGTGCCCAACCAACTACACACACTAACAGGCTACACGCCCAGCCATTTCCACAACACTAATGCACCCATCCACAACACCATTCTGCAACCGCACCACAAATGCCAATATCCAACCACAATTTACCTGTACCCTCTACCTAACACTTACACTACCCGCCCCGGGTATCCGTGATGGGGGTCCACTCTTCCCCCATTCACACCTTCGCACCATGCACACCACTCCGTACCACTTACTCCAACTCTCTCCACACACCTGTACTTGCACACCTGTGCTCTCATTCTTGGTGCCGCCTGCACCCTTCTCTCCCCAAGCGCATTCGCGCTGATCCACACACTCACTACTCACACACTGCTCCACACACCTGTCCAGTTGCACACCTGTGCAATCACACCTGTTCAATCCTCACACAGCATCATCTCATCTAACTACTCCCCTCTGAAACTTGCGCTTCCCAGTCGTCCCTTTAAACTATTGCGCTCCCACGTCATTATAATCCACACTAATCTACCTGCGTCCCCACTACAGGTATCAGTCACTATCTAAACTTAACGTCACCTACTGTCATCTTCGCTAGATCCCTACACACATATAACCTAACCCACCCGGGCTAGTTTTCACTGCCATACACCCCATAAGCTATTGCTCCTTTGCCCCACATGGGAAAGGGTGGCAGATTTGCCATCCCACCCCATCGGGGGTCTCTCACTACCAATTTTGCACATCAAATTGCAACAAATTAAAAATTTGCCAATCACTACCCATCATCTGCCAATCACTACTGCCAATCCCTTGCCAATCATCAAATTTTGTTTTTCTCTAATTTTGGGTCCAATACACTAACCTCATCACCCAGTCGACTCACTAATACCTCTCGGTGCGCCAATCCCTGTCCAAAGCCCGGCTTCGTAAAGCCAAGCAATGGATGCTGGTTGTTTTGTGCCAGCGGCTGGATGCGTCCGGCATTCGGGGCAGGGACGGGGGCTTACCCGGGCCGAGATCCCACGCACCACCTCGGCGTGGAGCCATCCAATGTCCCGATCTCGACCTGCCGGCACGTCTCACCAAAAAGTGGTCGCCATGACGACCCTTTCTATCGGGCTGCCAGCTCCGCCTAGTGGAGCACGGACGCGGCCGTTCAAAGCGAGGCCCAGCACGCACCGAGGGCCCGATTCGGCTATAAGTCGCTCTAACCTCTAACCCGTCTAACGTCGATGCTTCACCTGCATGCTTACACCCCGAAGCCCGTTCCTTGCTCACACATCCAGCCGTGCTCATGCTCCTCGTACCTTTCCTTACACACCCAGGTACACCCATTCCACTCACAGCCTTGGTCACACACCTGACCACCGAACACTTTGGCACACATTCGTTGCTCGCACACCTCACCAATACACCGCTTCGCGCCCCCTCCTCTGTCACCTCCTCTGTGACAATCACAGGTGTGCCCTCATTCGCACACCCAACCATGTGCCTCACCACCAACTCCAGCGTGCATTCCCACTCACGCTCTACCATTCCAGGTGTGCATCCTTCCATCCCAGGTGTACATCCTCGCTCACCTGTCACCACTAACTCACTCTCCTTGTCACTCTCACTACTCTCACCTCCATTCCTGACAACGCACTCACCCTTACTCTTGACAGCACACTCTTTCCCCATGCACCTGTCCGTCACACACCTTTCTCGCGCACACTCTCCCGTTACACCCTCTGTAACACTCACCACAGGTGGACACTCTTCCTTACTTCTGACAGCGCACTCTTTCCTCATGCACCTGTCCGTCACACACCTTTCTCGCGCACACTCCTGCGCACACTCTTGCGCACACTCTCCCGTCACACCCTCTGTAACACTCACCACACCGCGCTCCCATGTGCTCCCTCGCACACACGCTACGACCGACTCACTCTCGCCAGCACCCTCACTCCTTGGCGTGCACTTTTTCCTCACACACCCCAGAGTCGGACTTTCTCGCACACCTCCTTTTTCGCACACCAGACCTGTCGCACACTTCACCAGTGGCCTCTCACGAACATCCGGGTCTATCTCGACCCCCAAGCTTATTAAATCACCTGGCGCATCATACGCACGACCATATTGGTCACCACTTACACCAGGTCTTCTTCCTCTTCGCTTCTCCTCCATCACCTGCGAATCCCTCATCCGGTTAATGAGCACATCATCACGATCCGAACACAGACTCTGGACCAATTCTTTTATCTCCTCTTTTATCTCTTTCTTATCCCCTCTCCGTCGCTTCTTAATTTCGCTCATCCCTTCTTCCACTTCTTCTAATTTGTGCTTCACCTCTTTTATTCCCCGGTACGTCTCCTCAAGCTCGTCCTCCAAGGCTACCTTGACCGTTTCCAGGTGCGTCCTCACCTGCCGGTCCTTCGTCTCCATTACCTCTATCACCTCGTCCAACCTCGTTGTCAGTCCCTCACGTACCGTCTGACATTCCCTCTTTGTCGCTATCAAGTCGTTTTTTATGTCGTTTTGTGTCGCTTTTAATCCTCCTAATACCGCAGTGTTCCTTTGAACCTGCTCCTTTACTTCTTTTTGTCCCTCCGTCAGCTGTTCCACCTCCTGCGTCAGGTCCTCTATGCCCCCTTGTAACTTTACAGTCCCCTTTCTCACCTCCTTCTCCATGTGCTCCTTACAGTGCCTCACCTCCTCGCGCACTCCTCCGACCTCCTCACTCACTCCTCTTCTGATCTCCTCTCCCATCACTTGCATCTCCTGCCCAGATGCCACCCTCATCTGCTCCATTTCCTCCCTGTGAGCATCCAGTTTGGTTTCTACCCCCATTCTGACCCCCTCTATCTGCTGCTCCATTTGTTTAACTTCCCTTTCCGCTTGGTCCCTCATGTCCCTCAATTTGCCTTCCATACTGTTTTCTAACCCCTCTAACCCATTTTTCACTCCCTCTATCTGATTCTCCTGGGCAGCCATTCTATTTTCTACCCCCGTTAACCCATGTTTCACCTCTTTTATCCCGTTGTCTAACCCCTCAAATTTCTTTTCTAATCCCTCACCGGTACCCCTCATTTGGTCCTCTAATCGCCCACTATGAACCCTCATTTGCTCACTCTGAGCATCCATCCGGTTCCCCATCCGCTCACCCAATCGCTCAATCTGGCTCCCCATACTCATCTGTACAGCTGCCTGTAGCTGCGCAATGAGGGCCTGTATGTCAATCGGCTGCATGTTAAAGCCCGGTGATACAGCGGGCTCGGCTACCGCGCGCTCTTGCGAGGCGCCATTTTGCGTGCCTGCTACCCTCGCTGTTTCGCTCTCCTCATGTCCCTCATGTCCCTCAATTTGGTCCTGGACCGACCCTGCTTCACTCTCCCCTACCGGACCCCAGCCGTCTTGATCCGCCATAGCGCGACTTTCAAAATTCGGTTTTTTATTTTATTTTCGTAAAACAAATTCAAATTTCGCCGTTATAATTTCGCGCGGGAAACGCGCTCCGAATCGATTCGGTCGAGCGCCGTACGCGCTCCGGCTCGATTTTCCCTCCCAAAATTTGGGCCTAACTAATTTAGTCCCGGGTTCGAATTCCACTCCTCGACACCAATTGTTACAGACGTGGCTTGGATGTTATTTACCGAGCGGTTTATTGGTATGACCACGTCTGCACAAGTTACCCGATTGTGCCCGAACGTTGACTAGTCGCGCTATGCTGGCTCAATAAGAAAAAGAAGACACCCGGCTGGACTACAATAACACAATACGACACCAGGGGTTCAGTTCTCAAGACCTCCGGAGGAGGTTATATTAAGGCGGAAGGTTAGATTACAACTACAAGAGGGACAGCATAGAAAGACAAGCACTTAGACACAATCTTATATTATTCCCAACAGACGACAGATAAACGGGACAAAATGCTGACTCACACGGGGATTGATGGCAAGGAAAGGCAGGTAGCGATGGCTCCAGGTGCACCTGGGCTCAAAGGTCAGAATCGACTCGGTCCGGTCCAGAGATGCGGGGAGGTCGCAGCGCTCGGATGGCGTCTTGTCTGCTCAAGCTGGGGGCGCATCTGACTCAGCGCTCGCAGGTGGCTTTCCTTCTCCAAGCTGGGTGCGCATCTTCTCACATCCGGCGCGGGGCCGCGTATATCCGGCGGGGAGTGACACGCCCTCGGCTCGTTAGCTCCGCCTCGTGGAATCGGCACGTTGCTTCTCATTGGGTGCGTGCGGGGGGTTTACCAGGCTCCGCCCTTGACGAGGAGCTGACAAGGAGCCCCTTCGTGGTAACCCCGTGGAGCGCATGGTCTGGAGCTAATCGAGCCGGTGTGAGGACGCATCCTCCCCCGCTCCGCCGCCATCTCCTCTGTTGTTGTTGTAATTGTTGGGGAAGAAGATGGAAGGAGGTATGGGAAAGGTCCTAAACTCACTACTGATGCCATATAATCACATTCTGGTGCAACGAAGAGTCATAATTAATGGAGACGAGGCCTTAACTGACATAGAATAAGAATAACTAGGAAGATGTCCGAAAGTTGTCTACGTGTGGTGCGGTGGACCTGGGCACGACATTTAATGGGGGAATAAGGGGAAGGTCGGCTCTACTGATTGTTATTTACATGCAATGGGACTAGGGAATGGGGGATCGGGGAAAGTTGGGGAGTATTGGAGAAAATAGGGGAATATTTACAAGCGGATATGGAGGCCAAATTCCATATTCGCAACAATATACTGTATATATATATATATATATATATATATATACACACACTACTGTGTTCAAAAAGTATCCGACCTTTATTTTTCGTGCGTAAAAAAAAAGAAGCTAGGGAGGCGTTGATTGGTGCACGTATGTAGGCGATCCTAATGCACACGCGTGAATTTTTTCCCACCTGCAGAAGCTGTCATTCGACGGCAGACCGCCGATGAGCGAGGACATGTAAGTGAGCGCCGTCGGATTTTCGTTTTTGACAAAATGACGGAAAAACTTGAACAACGCTACTGCATCAAATTTTGTGTAAAGCTTGGCGATTCCCAAGTGGAAACGATCCGCAAGATTCAACACCGTTCATTCCATTATGAAGGAGGATTTGGGCTTCAGGAGAATCTCAGCGAAGTTCGTACCAAAGCTGCTAACGATTGAGCAGAAGCAACTCCGTTTGGAGATCGGACAGGACATGCTGGAGACTGTGAACAGCGATCCCAGCTTCCTCAACACAGTGATCACTGGCGATGAGTCCTGGGTTTATGGATACGACCCAGAAACCAAGTTGCAGTCATCACAATGGAAGCATCCAACATCCCCGAGGCCAAAAAACACAAAATTTGATGCAGTAGCGTTGTTCAAGTTTTTCCGTCATTTTGTCAAAAACGAAAATCCGACGGCGCTCACTTACATGTCCTCACTCATCGGCGGTCTGCCGTCGAATGACAGCTTCTGCAGGTGGGAAAAAATTCACGCGTGTGCATTAGGATCGCCTACATACGTGCACCAATCAACGCCCCCCTAGCTTCTTCTTTTTTTACGCACGAAAAATAAAGGTCTGATACTTTTTGAACACACTACGTATATATATATATATGTGTATATATATATATATATATATATATATATATATATATATATATATATATATATATATATATATTATATATATATACAGACTTGGCATTTAATATGGAATTTTTTTTTTTCCTTGACTTGGGTTTACTTTCTTAACTCAGTATATCAATCTGGTGAGTTTCTTTTACACTTTGGTGATTTATTTGTTAAAAGAACCATGTCACTGATTGTCTGTCCAAGCAAGAAGTCAACAACAGGATTATATCACAGGTGGCATGGCAAAATGTACGGACAGGTGCATTTGATGATTGGCTTCACAGTCAGGTATACAAGGGTTGTTGCGTTCTGTATTAGTGGAAAACAACTGCTGCACGTCTCCAAAAGTTATTGCCGCTTCCTATGGAGATGGTCCGTCAACTCGACAATGCTGTTTGTCATGGAGTGGTGGCTTTACGAAATTATGGCATGAAACAGCATGCTATTGCTCGGCAGTATGGCATCACTCAAGGTCAGGTGTCAAAGATCCTGAAACGAAATGCTCAGAGGGGTGTCCCTACTCCAATACCGAGGCCAGGACGTCCCCGCAGAACCACAAGGAGGGATGATCGCCAGCTGCACCGGTTAGTCCGCAATGGCCGTACCAAGTGAACTAATCGGCTTAGGGCTGAGTGGCAGAAACTGACAAATGTGCCTGTATCCAGAAGGCTAGTCAACCAACGACTGGTTCAAGCAGGCTATCGTGCCAGGCGTTCCCTGAGAAAGCCTGAGTACTTACTTTTTCCACATGCAAAATTTGCATTTATGTGTATTTAAATTATACAATGGACTACAAAGTGTAAATGTTCCATGATATTTGTTATATTATATCACCTTTATCTATCAATATTGTTGAAATGAAGATCAAATAGCTGTATGTTGAAATATGTTGAAAAAGTCAAAACTTTACATGGGGTGTACTTACTTTTTCACGTGACTGTACGAGTGTACGTGTTTATGAAAATAGTCGATGGGTAGCATGAGTTGTCAATGTGAGATATATAATATTAATAATAATAAATTGAACTATAAAGCACCTCAAAATGCAAACCCCGTCAATGTCTGCTTTATAGCCCATCCACATGTGCACACGCACACGCACACTGTGCCATCATATGTAGTAATTTTAAGTGATAAAACGTTAACTCAAACTTTTCAACAAATTCAATATTGAGGAGACCACAAAGTACACACATACAAACATACAGTACCACTTCATTGGATGGAGGGGACAGAGAACAACAACAACAACTATAACAATGCCAAGACAAATGGAATAGAGACAACAACAATCCCGAGACAGTTGGGCATGATGCAGCGCCGACATGAATGACATCGAGGATTGTCAACTGAACGACAAAAGTCTACTTTTGATTGTGGCAGATGCCATAAGCGAAATTTTTAGACTTTGTGTATTATGCCTACGAAGTTTGGGGACAAGGTGATATGTGGTGAGAGAGAAGGTGGCAATCATGAGAGCTAAAGAGACATTCACCGTCGGTCGTACAATTTATATATACTATCTGCTATTTTAAAAAACGACCAAGTAGAACTGATGATCAAATTGTTGAAGGAGAGTTGCAGCGTTCATTTTAAGAGCCTTTTGGCACGAGGGATGTGTGGAACACCTCATGATTGCAAGTTACCACGTAATTAAATTGCCACGAATGCGATAATCGTTCAGCACGTTCAATTCATGCACCCCTAGGTTTTAGAGGTGACACGACGCATTCTGCGCGAATTGGAAACAGTCTGAGTCACCAGCGTGTGGATCATCCAAAAATACACTGACTACATTCCTTAACAATCCATTACAATCTCTCAGAAAATTAGAGGAATCAAATCATTGGACACCTTCAAGCAGAGTTATCCATTAACCCCAGTGTAAGGCTCGTTAATGTGAGGAGAGGAACTGTTTATGACCTCAGAAGATGTTATTCAAGCCACTGGATCAGCAGGAGATTTTCCAAGAAGTGGACGTCCCAGAGAAAGGACTCCCACTCAGGACCGACACACTCCCATGACCCAACTAAGAAATAAATTTCAAACTGCCCATAGTACTGCAAACACACTCCCTGCACACAGGCTGCCACAGGCAGACAGGCCCTGGATTTCGGTTCTCACATCCACGTTGGTTCCCTATGTGAAAACATTCACCACAACGCAGCACGACATGATTATGTCAGAAAGAAATGGATAATGTAATTAATCAGCATTTATCTCTGTCAGGGGTTTGCACATCATCTGTGTCCCATGATGTCACACAAATAAACTGTATCAACAACAACAACAATCGAGTGTCCAGTCTTTTTTATGGCAGAGAGTATAGATGCAGATACATCAGAATTTGACAGTCCTTCTCCCCTCCTTAATAGATCTAAGGTTCCAGAGACACTTACAAATATATCACATGCAGGACATAGACATCAGTGTACACACTTACATGAAGTAAAACGACATTTGTGGACAATGCACAAACACACAGAGTACATAGGATTTCACAATGGGTTCCCACCACTATGAAGGCGTCGATTCAAATGGGCCAACCGATGAACATTTGAACAGAAAGTTAATTATAATGCTTTAAATTACAAATATTTCGTTGGATGTTATAGTGCTAATAATTGTTCAGCATGCTAAAGATTTCCTCCAAAATTTAACCCTAAAGTCTCAAGAACACACACAGTCAGTGACATGACAACCACAGACAGAATTCCTGAGCAGATTTTCCACACAATTCTTGTTATTTCAGGCTGTAGTCCTTGCCACACCCCATTTCCCCCAAGTGCTACTGCCAAAGTCACAATTCTTATCTGGGTACCCAGCCTGCACTTCAAAGCGTTGTCCTCCCTCCCTTCCTATATGCACTGAACATCATTGTGAGTTCATAGTGCAAGCTTCACCCACTTGCAATACATCTTTGTCTGCAAGAAAATATAAGCACACACCGAGTACTGTATAACCGACACTGTAAGTTACTAAACCAGCAGTGGTTGCAGGTGAGGTTGGAGTCAAATTATATATAAATATAGACACACCAGCTTATTCTGCAGTTCTTCTCGCATCTTTAATATCAGCTACAGCAGTTTTTATAAAAACCATTTGAACACAAGTGTGTCTGAAGAGATCCGAGAAAATAGTAGAAATGGAACAAACGCGAATGGAACAAAACAACACTCGAATCGGTCAGAAAGGCTCGACTTGAGCACAAAATATGAACCAGAAATTTGGGCATTTACAGCAAGTGCACAAGAAAACAAAGTTACCGACAACTTTTTGTAAAACAGTAAAATCATGAGAAAGCAGAACAGGAGAGGGATAAGCAGATGTGGCAGGGCCTGTTACTGGGTGGATGGTTGGGGAGGGGGGATTAGGTCGACTTGGCCAAGAAAGGTGCAGGAAGGTGGGGGTAGGTTGACTTCGTTTCCATTAAAGTACAAGCAGGATGTAAAGACAAAAGGGGCGTCCGTAATTATTAATACGCTTCAAGTTGATACAATCCCCGGTAATAAAAAGCACTCTGGATTTACAACCATCTCTTCATTTTCAGCTTTTCCTTGGACATCCAAGTGTAGAGAGCAAAAACACATCGACACAGACCCAGGAAAACGACTATACGATAGAAAGGCAAAAATCAACCATACCTGACTATGATCACATGTTCATAGTTGAAACTGTGACTTAATATCATCCATCCAATCAGAAAGTGCAAATCCAATGGTAGTTCCGAGGGCTACAATATCATGAGACAAGCATGTAAAAATCAAACTTCCGGCTCATTTAGAATATTTCTTGCAAAAGATGAAAGCAAAAGGCAATGCTATGGGAGTCAGGAGGAGATTCATTGTCAGGAGAGAATTCTGAAGAAGAGGATGGATAAAACAGTCATTATTAAAAAGATCGATGGTCAGGGAAGGAAATGGAGACTGTCCTAAAGCAACGCCAAGTATGTCACAGTGTGTTTCTTTACGTAATAGATGAAGGTCGAATACAGATATTGCTAATGAGCTTGCTGTAAATGCAGGTGCAAATGGCGCCTTGAGAACAGAAAGGTACAAATTAGCACAAAGTCATCACAACTGAAGTATATCTGCTAAGAGGTGGTAAAAGCAAAAATAAATGGCAATCATACCACAAACGGAGGGATGAGCAAAGATGGAGACAACAACAACAGGCATTTTAAGGCCATTTCCCCTGCTAGAGCGGGGGTTAGCCCGCTTAGCCCGCTTAAAGATGCAGACAACACAAGTTACAAATTAATCAAACTTAGAAATGGTCGGCAATAATAACTAGAGCGAACGCGATGGCACACTATCTCAAATCCCTACACATCCAACCGAAAGCGAAGTTGAAGGATGGCAAAAAGTTCCACCAGTAATGACCCAATACCAAATTTTGAGTTAAAAAATTTTTTC
This sequence comes from Myxine glutinosa, assembly GCF_964187855.1. Lineage (NCBI taxonomy): Eukaryota > Metazoa > Chordata > Myxini > Myxiniformes > Myxinidae > Myxine > Myxine glutinosa. The sequence continues at coordinate 39,766,324 of NC_136274.1, read as the reverse complement.
CCCATTTTGATCCTTGTGACCCTAAGTCCACACCACCCGGGGCATGAACCGGGGGTCAAATCCAAAAAATCGTTACACGTTTCATGCTTCCCTCACTGTTGATTGCACATACAAAGTTTAATTTAATAATGTTTTAAAATATGCCAGTAATTGCATTTTTTGACATTTGCCCTTTTGACCATGCCCCGGGGAGGCGGGGCCAAAATGATACCGCTCTCGCACCTTCGTGCCATGTGGTGATCATAACCAACAAGTTTGGTGAATTTCTTCCCAACTGTTTCGGAGGAGATGGCGTGACAAATGGACACACAGACAGAGCCAATTACAATATCCCACGTTTTTTTTCAAAAAGCGTGGGGATAACAACAATAATAATAATAATAATAATAATAATAATAATAATAATAATACAGGACATTTGGAAAAAATAGTGCAGTATACACATCATTGATAAATTGTATGTAAACACAATAACAAGGTGCAAAGTTGGGCATAAAGGAAAAGCAAAGGGCTCACCTATAAAGTACGTTTATATTTTCTCGATGTACAATGCACAAGAAAAAAAATGTAATTCTTTAACCAATAACACATTAATATCCTTAAGTTTGAAATTTGTTTGTTATTTCAAAATTGTCCAGTTAATTATTCCAGTAAATTGTCTCTAGTTGATTTATTCCAAAATTATTACAAAGATGGCCTCTCCATATTCGTCCGCTTCCTTTCTGGTCTTGCAACCTCTGCCCTTTCTTTGACTATGTCCCTCCCAGGATTCTGCAGGGTACACAACACATGGTCTGCCCATAACAAGTAATTGCCTAAATCCAAGCTCACTGCTCACCTCCACTCAATTGTTCCTCTTTTCTCTCACCTGTGGAACCCACTTGCCCAGTCTGTTCAGTCCCATTTTTCCGTCCAGGGCTTTAAGACAGCTGTTCACTACGACCTCAGGTCATCCCCCAACCATACTCATGATCTCTTCTACTCCAAATGACCCCATTCCCAAGCACTCCCTTTTTCCAGTCTGTTGAGATTTTGCCCCCATCGCCCTTCCTCACCTCTTTTTGTTTGTTAGTTGGCATTGTGTGCATGAACCGATGTTAGCCCTCAGCCACTCTCTGCATCCAAACCATGAGGATAACACCGATACGGTGCATAACTTACCCACATGCATGTATGCACAAATGTAAACCGATGAGATGTATGTTTCTGCAACAACAGTTCTTCAACTCACAGAACTGAGTTCAGCTCAGCCTAAACGGCATTATCGGGACACGAGCGATTTATTGGCCAACACTGCTGGCAATTTGCAAGGGATCAAACACCAAAACAGAATGTCTATGCTCTAGCTGCCAATACCAACTATCATCAAAATTTGGGATAAGTAAAACACGCAACATTATAATTAAAATCCAAACGTGGCACAAAGTGAGCCAAAAATAACACAAACATCCTGAAACATTTCCAAGTAATATTCACAGCACATATTAATGCGCAAAGCAAAGAAGCATCGTTTACATTCCCTTTTTTCCTGGCACAGCAAAATAGACTTTGGTCAAATTAAACCATAACCACCTTTAATGGACGCTTGTCCAAGCTCGTCTGGCCTGTAAAGAAACTGCCAAAATCAAGACTCACTGTTCACCTTCACTCTTTCATTCCTCTTTTCTCCCACCTCTGGAACAAACTCCCCCACTCTCTCCAATCCCACTCCTCCCTCCAGGTCTTATCTTCCCCCATCCAAAACCTTGATCTTTTCCTACCCCTGTTAATTTCACCTCAGATCCCCTTTTTTGAAATACCAACTTCTTTCCTTGAAGTCCTCGCAGTGTCCATGTGTTTGACACCTCTCCCACCCCCCCCCCCCCCTTTCCTATGCCTCCTCCCCCCAAGCCCTCTCCCTCCCACAGATCTCCCGATGTCCCTGTTCTCTACTGTTGTACTTGTGTGCTTCCCTCTCTCTCCCCATCTTGTCTCCCGCTCCCTTTATGATATGTTTTTTATGTGTCCGTTTTTTTTTTTTGGTGATTAAAGTTAGCCCTTACACGAGCCTCGAACATTCATACAAAAAATAAAAATAAAAAATATAGAAGTGTAACACTAAAGCCAGAGATGTATGCTCGGGTGTCGGCCACAGATGTACGGCTTGCCAAATTTATCCAAACCCCAGAAAATGAGGAGCCTTGCTTACTTACCCCATCCACACTCACGCTTCAGCACTATGAAACAACTCACCACACTCCCCAACATACAACCCCCATCCCCACACTATGACCAAACCCCAACAGCAAATGGTAGGAATAAACTGGAACCATTAACACTATTTCTTACATCTTCTACATCAACACAGGTGCACCTTCTGAGCCAGTGGTGGGCAACCTAAGCTAATCAGAGGGTCACAGGTCCAGTTCTCAAACAATACATGACATTTCAAATGACATAGGAATGTTAAATGAGGCCTTTTTGGGGCAGGTGCTATGTGTGTTTACTGTGACTCGGTTCGGTGATCAGGGCATTTTTAACGTGCTGTTGCTGGCATGAATGAATGAATGAATGATCGTTTTAAGGCCATTTTCCCCGCCCGAGCAGGCATGGAATGTGTAATTCAAATAGTCTTTTAAACATAATTTTAAGCATTTAAATGAAAGTGGCAATTTCAAAATAATAATAACCCTGCCTTTCACGCCTTGAGGCGTATTGGAGCGGCTGAGGCAGTTTCATTGGCTAAGGAATACAGTCCTGGACGTGTCGCCACTCCGACACAGGATACTTGAATGGCCTATTACACCGGTAAGCTGGTGCTCATTTGGCCAACCTCAGAAGGATGACGGGCTAAATCAACCCAGGCAATTTCAAGATAATTAACCATCATTCTGTGCTGTTCCTGAATGCAAATCGGACGTGCAGAAACATAGGAATACGGGAAATATTAGTGGAAGAGAGGTGTGGAGTTTGTACCATTTACTGTTAGTACATTCTCACATCAGCCGTGGATATAACACACTTACACAAACACACACGGATGGACAATTTTCCTTTCATCAATAGATGCAAAAATCTAGTGTAATTTATAACGGCCCTCACAGCCCATACAGGGCGAAATCCCCACCGCCCCCCAACAGGATTAATAGTAAATATAATTTTAAGCGTACGCTGAACATGCACAAGCCACAGATATGTCCTTCCCATTGGTGTTCAGAAGAACCTAATCCAGACACACAGTCCATTCACTGGTAGTGATGTTACATGCATTGCTGTAACACACGTCCCTCCACTCGGGCCTTCCACTGACTCACATAGTCAAGAGTTTGCAGTACGAGCAGGTGCCAGTTCGGTGAGCTGAGAAAGTTTGCCCAGTCTTTCGTTGTGCAGAGGCACAGACCTTTCTCTCAGGAACTTTTCCAAGTATCTTTCAGAAACTTGGTGAGCCATTCCAAGTAACAATCCATGTCCCGGACACGCAATACATTTTACTTCGCCTTGAGCATGCTGGTTTCCTCGAGCTTCTGCTGCATTCGCACCGAGCATTTTGGGGCGGATTACATCATTTTGATAGTGCTGTGTTCCAAGGGCCGCAAGAGACCCCCTTCGCCACAATTAAAAAGAAAATTACACATTTTAATGCAAACATTTTAATGTATAACATTTTACACACATCAAGGATGTAATGAAGGATTTTTTATCTGGCAACCCCCTCAACACTGATTCTACAACTGGACCAGACAGATTCAGGTCACGTGTCATGAAAACATATTGTTGCGGATATGAGGACTGTATTTTTTTATTGTGTGTATTATTATTATTATTATTCTGCGCCTCCTGCCTCCGGAACTGTGTAAAGGTCAAAGGGTGTCCCATAATTAGTCCATAAAGCATCCAGACCACAGCCATTCATAGAATACCCCTGTTCAATAGTTATATCTTATTATGTGTTTTAGGGTAAGGCTGTGTCTCCCATTAATTGAAATACTCCATTGCACCAGTGAAAGAGATAGATTCCCTTCATTCCCACTCCCAAAAACCTCCATCCCCCCTTTCGTCGATTGGAAACTACCTCCGCTCCAACAATTGCCGCCATTGGCCACGAGGCAGGGTTGGGGAAGAAAGGCGGGTCCCCACCTCGTCATAGAGGGGAGGAGTGAGTCAGCCCCACTCAACCAACCACGAACAAGGGGTTGGACTTGGAGAGGGTGTGGAAAGAAACATCGAGGAGGTTCGCGAAGGTTGAGGGGCGGGGCCTATATAACCCGCAGGCAGGGCGTTTCCCAAGCGGCAGACGGGAGATGAGCTTTCACCGAGAGACGAGAGGGAGTCCAAGAGTTGAGTCCGAAAGAAGTCCAGGGTTGAACTGCAGCTCGAGCCACTGAAACTGCATTTACTGCAGCTGGAGCCACTGAAACTGCATTTACTGCAGCTGGAGCCACCGAAACTGCAGCCACAGCAGCGTGAGGCCTGGACGGCAGTTTGGAGCAGGGCCGCGAAGGGGCGGCGGCGGCCCAACGAGTCGATCGGTTGCAGGACCAGTTGGACCTCCCTATCCCGCAATCCATCCATCTCCCGCCAGTCCTATCATCATTCCCCGAGTGAGTCTGTCCTTGTTTGTTCTGTCCCTGGGTTAATTAAGACTGTAGGTAAGCTAGCGTTGCACTGTGTATCTAATCTCATCTGTAAATAAACGTGACTGCTTTCTTCCTACTTATATGTGTAAATAATAAATCCAATTACTCTTCTGTACGTCTTCTTCCTCTTTGTATTCGGTCGCTTTAGAGTTTTCCCGATTGAATAGCGGTGGCGCGATCCGGCCAAAGTTTGGGGCAAATCGGGTATTAGTCGGGGAATAACTGTTCGGTCGCGGTTACACCACCGCTCGGTCAAAATAACATCTTTAACCGCGTCCGTAACAATATATTAATCAAAACTCATAATATTAAAAACAATAATATCTATCATTTGGCAATAATAATAACGAACTATTTAAATCTCCCTTCCCCTGCCCCGGCCCAAGCGGCCAAGCACATCTGGGCTTGGTGAAAGGCAAGCTAATGCTCGAGCACTACAGCAGGCCAGTATGCTACAAGGCCGTGAAGACCAATTAAAATTTGATCCAATGGACCGACCGGACCACTGTTTCCATTAAAACGTACAAAAAACGATCCCCTTAACTACAGACCTATTAGCTTACAAGTTTCCAAATTATCAGCAAGGTCATGGAATGCAACATCGCAGTTGATATTAAATCTTTCCTTTTCTCCAATGGTCTCATCTCAGCTGCTTTTAATCTTCCAATAATGGATGGAGGCACTCAATGTCAGACATGAGATCAGGGCCGTCTCTCTGGGCATGTCCAGTGCTTTTGGTAGAGTCTGGCATCCAGCTTTGCTCTTCAAACTCTCTGCCTATAGAATCCAAGGCCAACTCCAAACATGGCTTACTGACTTATTCTACTTGCAAATGTTAATGTGAATATAGCCAATGTGTGGCTTTCAACTGAATCCTTTAATCTCCTCGACCTGTTAAGGATACAGTGCCCCCAATGCAATGTTCTGGGCCTAGTCCTATTTCTAATCTTCATCAATGATCTCTCGGATCGATGGAAAATCCTCTATATATTTGCTGAAGATAACACACTCTCCCATGACATCCATCATCGTTCAGACAGGCAGTCTGCACCCTGTTCCCTCTCTTCAGACCTTGACCCAAATTACAAGCTTATCCAACACTTGGAATAAGTCTTTCAGTTTCCAACAAAAAGCTAACTCCGAGGGCCTTTCACTCTCACTGCAGGCAGGTTGGTGGTCTTTCTATCTTCTGCCGACTTCTCTCTAGCCTTGTACCCCGTACCCCCAGCTCTCTCTGTGCTCTGTCCCCCAAATATTCCTGCAGGACGCACAAGATCTGCCAGCAACCCTCTTCTGGTGAAACTGCCAAAATCAAGACTCTCTGCTCACCTTCACTCTTTCATTCCTCTTTTCTCCACCTCTGGAACAAACTTCCAAATTCCCTTCAATCCCACTACTCCCTCAAGGTCTTCAACAGCTGTCCACCATCATCTCATATCTTCCCCCATCCAAAACCTTGATCTTTTCTACCTCCGTTAATCCACCCAAACCCACCTCCTTCAAATTCCCTGTTTTCTTTCTTGAAAGCCCCTGTAGTGTCCATCTTGTTTATCCCGAGTACCCCACCCCAGCCCTCTCTCTCTTCCACAGATCTCCTGATGTCCTTGTTCCCACCTGTTGTTGTGCATCCCTCTCTCTCCCTCTCCTGTCTGCTGGTCCCTTTATTATATGTTCTGTGTGTTCGCTCGTACTCGAGCCCAGACTAAGTATACAAAAAAGAGGCAAACCTCAAATGTATGTGCTAGATAGATGGGGTAAATGATGCAACCAAGTGGTCACAGCCAAAGCTTTGGAAAGCAGTGCAGGATAGGAATGTTTGGAGAAATATGATCATGAATGTCACCAGAAGTCGGACACAACTTGACGAAACAAGATAACTATTATTATCTTGTATTGTGTGCAGAATACGCAGATGTCAAAAACAGTTAGCAGGGCTGGAAAATAACGCTCTACAAATTTCTCTTCCTTGCACACTCCGGGTCCATTGTCCAGTCAGGAAATGAGTGATGCATCTTATCAGCCATTTATTTTAAAGGTTTTGATCCTGAAAACATTCCATTGCCTGCTGAAAGACGCTTCAGATGCAAGCGCATCAGTTTCACGATTGTAGAGATTAATTAGTGGTTGGAAACCTGCAGTCTGCAAAGCATCTTCCTGCACCCCCCTCTCTCATCCCCTCCCTGGTTTTCCAATATACACTGCGTATAGTCACTTTTACTGCTTTACACATAATATTGCCACCCAGAAGTTGCATTAAGTAAGTAGGATTAATAATAACTTCAAATGATCTTCTCTTTATTTATTTTTTTTAACTTAAAAAAATTTTGAATGCAAAGTCAAGGCTCATGGAAGAGCTAGAATATGGAACGGATCAGGACTGAACAGAACAATAGGAACAGTACAGAGAGTGGAGGTGGGAGGGACACCAATAACAGAGTTGAAGGACAAAACAGTCCTTGGACAAATAAGAGAAACTAGCCGAAACCCGTGGAACATCCACGGAAAGGAGCATGTGGTGTATGGATACAGTGTACCATTATGGTTGGCATATGGGATTTGCTTGTCCGAGTAAGAGTTAGGAAGAAAGATGAGAATGAAGAGTGCGTATATGAACAACGATCGCCGACACCGGAACAAATGCATGCTCTGGATTGTCCACTCAGTGGACGGCTTGCTTTCGCCTTCGCCTGTCCAATCAGCGGACGGCTTGCTTCGCCTTCGCCCAGCAGACGCCAATATGATGGCGTCGTAAGATGGCGTCGTATCGGCAGTTAATCGGATGCTTTTGGGCCCCAACGTCGGCTAATTCAGATTTTTCGAGTATGGCTGTACGTGATAAACAAAGAGGGCGGTTCGTAGATCGTAAATCCATTAGTGCCGTGGGCATCGGGTCACTGGGTGCGGCATAAAAGGGATAACAAAGTCGAGTCCTTACGCTATTATTATATAGAAGATGGGGAAGAAAGAGTGGTAGGGAAGGAAACATGGAGTGGACAAGATAGATGCAAAAGGAAACTCTCAGGAAAGAAGAACTGGAAATTTGGAAGGAGATGGGCTTGGGTTTTGGTAGTTAACGGGGATAGAAAATATCATGGTTTTGGATGGGGGACGATCTGAGATGGTGGTGAACAGCTGTCTTGAAGACATAAAACAGGCATTTTAAGGCCATTTTCCCTGCAAGAGCGGGGGTTAGCCTTGCGGTCCCCATGACAATCTTTTCCATTTTGTCCTATTTTCTGCATCTCCCCTGTTTAACCGCCTTGCCCGCATTTCTTCTTCGACCATCTTTAGCCAAGTCTTTCTCGGTCTTCCCCGTCCTCTACTTCCTTATACATTCATTCCCATCACTCTTCTCAACCAGTCACTTTCATCCTTCCTCAAAGCATGACCAAACCATCTCAAACTGTTTCTCTTCACAGCATCCATCACAGGCTCTATTCCCATCATCTTTTGCAATTCATCATTTGTCTTCCTCTCTCTCAACGATACTCCACACATCCACCGAACCATTCGCATTTCCACCCTTTCCAGCCTTCGTTGCTGCTGGACGTTCCTTACCCATGTCTCGCTCCCATAAATCATAACACTTCTCACACATGCAGCATACACCTTTCCCTTCAGCTTCAACGACACTCCCCTCCTCGTCAGCACGCCACTCAGTTCCCGAAACTTCTTCCATGCACATCTCACTCGAGCAACCGTTGCCGAGTCCGATCCACCTTCTCCATTCAGCATGTCTCGTGGTAACGATATGTTTTCACACCTTCCAGCTTCACGCCGTCTCCAAGATCCAACTCAACATTTCCTCCATCTGCAGCTCCCTCTGTGCACACCTTACACTTGAATGTAGCTGCCACACTGGTTAATGGCCCTCTCAAACCACTACATTTTTGATGAACCCACTCAGCGCACATTATACATTGAATGGAATTCACTCCGACACCCTTCCTGCACACAGCACATGGCCACTTCCTAGTTCTTTCCACCTCACCACATGCTTTACCACTTGCCATCACCTTCGTTTTTCCGATATTCACCTTCAGACCTTTTGTCTCCATACATTCCTTCCACTTGTTCATCTTCTCCTTCAGTCCATCCATACTTTCTGCAATCAAAACCAGATCATCTGCATACAACAACTCCCACGGTAAACCCTCCTTTACGTTCCGAGCCAGCACCTCCATCACAGCTACAAATAGTAGTGGACTTAGTACCGACCCCTGATGCACTCCCACCTTCACCTCAAACTCACCACTGTTCCCGTCCTTCATCCTTACAGCTGTGCGCGCTCTTTTGTACATTGCCATCACTACTCTGATCAACCATTCCTCCACTCCTAACTTCCTCAATGCCCATGTCACTACCTCACGTGGAACCCTATCGAATGCTTTCTCCAGATCAACAAACCCAAGAAACAACTTCTTCCTCTTCTCCATGTACTTCTCCTGCAACTGCCTCACAATAAAAAGCACGTCTGTCGTTCCTCTTCCTGGCATAAATCCAAACTGCATTTCGTCAATCCTCACTTTTTCCTTATCCTCCTCTCCAACACCCTTTCCAATACCTACATTCCATGCTCCAATAACTTTATCGCTCGATACAAGCCACAGTCCAGAGGGTCACCTTTCCCCGTGTCTGGAGGGGCGAGGGTACTCAGTTCCCAATCCACTGGAATGCGGCCTTCTTTCACCACCAGATTGCAGATCTCTGTCATTCTCTTCACACCCCAATTTCCCGCTGCCTTCAACATATCTCCCACAACTCCCGCGGCCCTCCCGCTTTTCTACTCTTCATTGCTTTTATCGCTTCCTCAACTTCCTTCTCGGTTATCTTCTCCGCCGGTCCTAAAACTGGGTTACTCTCCATGTTGCCATCCCATTCATTCTATGCATTCAACAGTATTTCCATATATCTCTTCCGTCTTCCCTTAATTCCATCTGGGTCCACAATGATTTGTCCCACTTCATCCTTCAAGCAACTCACCCCCATCACATCACACCTCTCTTTCGCTATCTGCTTTGCAATCCTGAATGCCGCTCTCTGACCCTCTTCCAAATCCAAGCGTTCTCCGAACATTTTCCTACATGCCTCCTCTGCCTTTGCTACCTCTTTCTTTGCAGCCTTCTTGGCTGCCTTATAACTTTCATGCTCTGCCTTTTCTGCCCCCATACCCTTCGCCTTCTGCCACTCCTTGAACTTCTTCCTCTTCTCATCAATCTTCTTTCCAACTTCATCATCCCACCACCATGTTTCCGAGTGCCTCGGTGGTCCTTTTGTCCATCCACATACCTCACCAACGGCTCCCAACAGACTATCTTTCATTGACATCCAACCACTTTCAAGCTCAACCACATCATCCTTTACCATACTCAGCCTCTCTTTTAATGCCTCCCTCACTGTCACCTCTTTCAACCTCCACACCTTCACTCGGTTGGTACTTCACCCACCGAGCTCTCCTCGCACCTTTCACCCTTATGTCACAGACAACCAAGTGGTGCTGTGAAGCAGCCTCCTCCCCCGGGATCACCTTTGTGTCCCGCAGGGGCCCCCTATCACGCCTATGCACCAGCAGATAGTCAACGGTTGTCGTCGACCCACCTGACGTGTATGTAACAAGCTTATTATCCTCTTTCTGGAACTGAGTATTACAAATCAACAAATCAGCTCCATCAGCAAACTCCAAAATCCTTTCGCCTTCTCCATTTCTCACACCATATCCGTAACCCCCATGAACTCCCTCAAAACCGTCCATACTCCTTCCCACATGTCCATTTCGGTCTCCTCCTACCACAACAACTTCCTCATCTTTCACGTTTTCCATCAGCTTCTCTATCGCAAACAAGAACTTGTCCTTCTCTTAATCGCTCCGACCAACCTGCGGAGCATATCCCGAGATGACGTTCACCAAGAGCTTTCCAATCATCATTTTCACAATCATCAACCTTTCACTCACTCTAGTCACACTCACCACACTGTCTACAAACTCCTCAGAAAACAGGACACCAACACCATTCACACCTTCTGGGCACCCTTGCCACACAAACTTGTATTTCTGTCCCTGCCTACCCTTCACCATTCTCACACCACTTCCCTTCCATCTCGTCTCCTGCACACAACATACGTCCACTCTTCTTCTGACCAATACTTCCACCACTTCTCCTGATCTCCCTGTCATTGTCCCTACATTCCAAGTCCCAAACCTCAGAAACCGATCTCCACGTCGGGCATCAGATGTTTCGTCGTCATAAATGGAGTGATTTCCACCCTTGCTTCGATCGGGTTCCCCACCTTGAGTTTTGACGAGAGGGAGTGGGGTCACCCACGGGGTACTTCGGGCTGTACCCTGCCCATATGTCGTTGTAATTGTCATGGTTAACTTTTTGAGGCAATGTTTTTATAGCCGGATGCCCTTCCTGACGCCAACCCTTTTAGTCGCCTCTTACGACACGCAGGGATACAGTGTACCTATTCTAAACCGGGGTATACACCGGCAATGAAGACATGGAGGGAATAATAAGATTGAAGAGAATGGTCCGCCTCTTTCAATCCCCAACTTCTTTCCTGGAATTCCTAGTAGTGTTCATTTGCTTTATACCGTGTACCCCCCCCCCCCCTTCCTCCCCCAGACCTCCCCCTCCTACAGATCTACCGACGTCCCTGTTCTCTACTGTTGTTGTGCTTGTGTGCTTCCCTCTCTCTCCCCCTCTTGTCTACCACTCCCTTCATTGTATGTTTTATGTGTCTGTGCATGTTTTCATGTTCAATGCGTTAGCTCTTACACGAGCCTCGATTCTGTATACAAATATATATATATATATATCTATATTATAATAGCCGTAGATGATTCTGTCTGTCTGTCTGTCTATCTGTTGGGTGTCTGTCCGGGGTGTGGCTTACTCGGTTTGCAGAGTAGCTCCACCCATAGCTCCACCCATTCTGGGAGTGGCTATAAACAAATATCCACCATTTTATTAACTCGCATAGCTTTGAGTCCTGTTTTGTAGGCCCGTGGTGTCTTGCTCTCCCCCAGTTTTATTTCAAATCAAATTCGATAAATCATTTCATTTTTCACAGTCGCTAACATAGTTTTAGACTCGGTTGAAAAAAAACGGGAAGAAAATCCGATGAAAGTTGCCGTTTATAGAACGAAATGAATTCTCAAAGGCCTGTAACTTCAAGGCCATTGAGTCTCTCTCACGCCTTTATCTCCAATCTAACTCACCATATGATTTCATTTTTATCGATGGTTTTACTTTTAGACTCGGTGTCAGCAATAATTGAGAACAATCCACACACGCGGGAAAATGCAGAGATATATTTTTTAAAATCGCGTCATGGTGTATCATACACCGCCCAACATGACACCGCCGGCAATGTGTCGATATATATTAAAAATTCGCTTTTGCTTTTCCGTTATGATATATTACTATTTCGTTTGATGATAGTCGTCACAAAAACGTCAACAATGATGCCGACATATATTTCTTCGTTTTTATTTCATTCAACATATTAGCCGGAAGTAAAATATGTTTCAGGAAATTACCGAGAGATATTTCTTCGTTTTTTTTATTAGTTATGTGCGCATACACTTTAAATAGGTTTATTTGAAATCTTTAATTTTCCACAAACATTCCACACACGCAGGAAAATGCAGAGATATATTTTTTAAAATCGCGTCATGGTGTATCATACACCGCCCAACATGACACCGACGGCAATGTGTCGATATCTATTTTAAATTCGATATATCATTTCATTTTTCACAGTCGCTAACATAGTTTTAGACTCGGTTGAAAAAAAACGAGAAGAAAATCCGATGAAAGTTGCCGTTTATAGAACGAAATGAATTCTCAAATGCCTGTAACTTCAAGGCCATTGAGTCTCTCTCACGCCTTTATCTCCAATCTAACTCACCATATGATTTCATTTTTATCGATGGTTTTAGAGTCGGTGTCAGCAATAATTGAGAACATTCCACACACGCGGGAAAATGCAGATATATTTTTTAAAATCGCGTCATGGTGTATCATACACCGCCTAACATGACACCGACGGCAACGTGTCGATACATATTAAAAATTCGATATATCATTTCATTTTTCACAGTCGCTAACATAGTTTTCGACTCGGTTGAAAAAAAACGGGAAGGAAATCCAATGAAAGTTGCCGTTTATAGAACGAAATGAATTCTCAAACGCCTGTAACTTCAACTTCAAGGCCATTGAGTCTCTCTCACGCCTTTATCTCCAATCTAACTCACCATATGATTTCATTTTTATCGATGGTTTTGGACTCGGTGTCAGCAATAATTGAGAACATTCCACACACGCGGGAAAATGCAGAGATATATTTTTTAAAATTGCGTCATGGTGTATCATACACCGCCCAACATGACACCGACGGCAATGTGTCGATATCTATTTTAAATTCGATATATCATTTCATTTTTCACAGTCGCTAACATAGTTTTAGACTCGGTTGAAAAAAAACGAGAAGAAAATCCGATGAAAGTTGCCGTTTATAGAACGAAATGAATTCTCAAATGCCTGTAACTTCAAGGCCATTGAGTCTCTCTCACGCCTTTATCTCCAATCTAACTCACCATATGATTTCATTTTTATCGATGGTTTTAGAGTCGGTGTCAGCAATAATTGAGAACATTCCACACACGCGGGAAAATGCAGATATATTTTTTAAAATCGCGTCATGGTGTATCATACACCGCCTAACATGACACCGACGGCAACGTGTCGATACATATTAAAAATTCGATATATCATTTCATTTTTCACAGTCGCTAACATAGTTTTCGACTCGGTTGAAAAAAAACGGGAAGGAAATCCAATGAAAGTTGCCGTTTATAGAACGAAATGAATTCTCAAACGCCTGTAACTTCAACTTCAAGGCCATTGAGTCTCTCTCACGCCTTTATCTCCAATCTAACTCACCATATGATTTCATTTTTATCGATGGTTTTGGACTCGGTGTCAGCAATAATTGAGAACATTCCACACACGCGGGAAAATGCAGAGATGTATTTTTAAAAATCGCGTCATGGTGTATCATACACCGCCCAACATGACACCGACGGCAACGTGTCGATTTATATTAAAAATTCGCTTTTGCTTTTCCGTTAAGATATATTACTTTTTCGTTTGATGACAGTCGTCACAAAAACGTCAACAATGATGCCGACATATATTTCTTCGTTTTTATTTAATTCAACATTATTAGCCGGAAGTAAAATATGTTTCAGGAAATTACCGAGAGATATTTCTTCGTTTTTTAAAATTAGTTATGTGCGAATACACTTTAAATAGGTTTATTTGAAATCTTTAATTTTCCACAATATAATTTACTTGCCATTTATCATTTGATGATTACGAGACAAATTCCTCTTGAGGATCGTGACAATTCATGCGCTGCGTGGAAACTTCTATTTCCAAAATGAATGAGACGATCGATGAAGAACGCAGACTTGAACAGGATGCAGCAAGAAAACGAATGAGACGGGCGAACGAGTCCATCGACGAACGTCAATGCAAACTTGCGGGGTCACCCGTGGGATTCCCACGGGTGACCCCGCTAGTATATATCTATATTATAATAGCCGTAGATGATTCTGTCTGTCTGTCTGTCTATCTGTTGGGTGTCTGTCCGGGGTGTGGCTTACTCGGTTTGCAGAGTAGCTCCACCCATAGCTCCACCCATTCTGGGAGTGGCTATAAACAAATATCCACCATTTTATTAACTCGCATAGCTTTGAGTCCTGTTTTGTAGGCCCGTGGTGTCTTGCTCTCCCCCAGTTTTATTTCAAATCAAATTCGATAAATCATTTCATTTTTCACAGTCGCTAACATAGTTTTAGACTCGGTTGAAAAAAAACGGGAAGAAAATCCGATGAAAGTTGCCGTTTATAGAACGAAATGAATTCTCAAAGGCCTGTAACTTCAAGGCCATTGAGTCTCTCTCACGCCTTTATCTCCAATCTAACTCACCATATGATTTCATTTTTATCGATGGTTTTACTTTTAGACTCGGTGTCAGCAATAATTGAGAACAATCCACACACGCGGGAAAATGCAGAGATATATTTTTTAAAATCGCGTCATGGTGTATCATACACCGCCCAACATGACACCGCCGGCAATGTGTCGATATATATTAAAAATTCGCTTTTGCTTTTCCGTTATGATATATTACTATTTCGTTTGATGATAGTCGTCACAAAAACGTCAACAATGATGCCGACATATATTTCTTCGTTTTTATTTCATTCAACATATTAGCCGGAAGTAAAATATGTTTCAGGAAATTACCGAGAGATATTTCTTCGTTTTTAACGCAGAGATATATTTTTTAAAATCGCGTCATGGTGTATCATACACCGCCCAACATGACACCGACGGCAATGTGTCGATATCTATTTTAAATTCGATATATCATTTCATTTTTCACAGTCGCTAACATAGTTTTAGACTCGGTTGAAAAAAAACGAGAAGAAAATCCGATGAAAGTTGCCGTTTATAGAACGAAATGAATTCTCAAATGCCTGTAACTTCAAGGCCATTGAGTCTCTCTCACGCCTTTATCTCCAATCTAACTCACCATATGATTTCATTTTTATCGATGGTTTTAGAGTCGGTGTCAGCAATAATTGAGAACATTCCACACACGCGGGAAAATGCAGATATATTTTTTAAAATCGCGTCATGGTGTATCATACACCGCCTAACATGACACCGACGGCAACGTGTCGATACATATTAAAAATTCGATATATCATTTCATTTTTCACAGTCGCTAACATAGTTTTCGACTCGGTTGAAAAAAAACGGGAAGGAAATCCAATGAAAGTTGCCGTTTATAGAACGAAATGAATTCTCAAACGCCTGTAACTTCAACTTCAAGGCCATTGAGTCTCTCTCACGCCTTTATCTCCAATCTAACTCACCATATGATTTCATTTTTATCGATGGTTTTGGACTCGGTGTCAGCAATAATTGAGAACATTCCACACACGCGGGAAAATGCAGAGATATATTTTTAAAAATCGCGTCATGGTGTATCATACACCGCCCAACATGACACCGACGGCAACGTGTCGATATATATTAAAAATTCGCTTTTGCTTTTCCGTTAAGATATATTACTTTTTCGTTTGATGACAGTCGTCACAAAAACGTCAACAATGATGCCGACATATATTTCTTCGTTTTTATTTAATTCAACATTATTAGCCGGAAGTAAAATATGTTTCAGGAAATTACCGAGAGATATTTCTTCGTTTTTTAAAATTAGTTATGTGCGAATACACTTTAAATAGGTTTATTTGAAATCTTTAATTTTCCACAATATAATTTACTTGCCATTTATCATTTGATGATTACGAGACAAATTCCTCTTGAGGATCGTGACAATTCATGCGCTGCGTGGAAACTTCTATTTCCAAAATGAATGAGACGATCGATGAAGAACGCAGACTTGAACAGGATGCAGCAAGAAAACGAATGAGACGGGCGAACGAGTCCATCGACGAACGTCAATGCAAACTTGCGGGGTCACCCGTGGGATTCCCACGGGTGACCCCGCTAGTATATTATAATAGGCGTAGATGATTCTGTCTGTTGGACGTCTGTCCAAGGTGTGGCTTACTCGGTTTGCAGAGTAGCTCCACCCACTCCTCCTTCTCGAATAGCTTTGAGGCCTGTTTAGTTAGGCCCGTGCTGTCTTTCTCTCTCACACAGATTTATTTCAATTCTAATTCGATATATCATTTCATTTTTCGCAGTCGCTAACATAGTTTTAGACTCGGTTGAAAAAAAACGGGAAGAAAATCAGATGAAAGTTTCCGTTTATAGAACGAAATGAAATCTCAAACGCCTGTAACTTCAAAGCCTTCTTGAGTCTCTCTCACGCCTTTATCTCCAATCTAACTCACCGGTCGTCACGTCTCTTCAAAGCTGTCCCCGCGCGCATGCTTTCGAAGTTAAGTAATTTGTCACAATTGTGTTTTTGTCGAATCTGTATCTTTCTTTCGGTGGATGTACCTATTGGGGTGACTTTAATAGGTTTCTCGGTGTTGGTTTTTCATACCTGTGTACAGAATCGTCGGTTTTTTCGTATCGTGTATTCTGAGGCGTAGTGTAGTGCTAGTAGGCTACCGTGTCAGCCCTTGGCTTGAGGCTTTTTTTTTTGTCTCAGCGGTTCTTCGATCGCGCTGCAAATTACTTTCGGTCTCTATTTTTCACGTTATTTTCACCCCATACTTCCTTGTTTTAAAATCTCAAAAAAAAAAAAAAAAAAAAAATTCCTTCCCTGTTCTTATCCGTTTGTTCGTTCTTATTGTTCGTTCGTTCTTCGACCACGTTGTTCGTGATCACGTGATCACGTTGTTAAAAAATGTTTCATCTTTCCCCTGAAGAACTTTATTTTGTCATATTCTATAACACCTTTTTCTTCTTCTTCTATAAAAGGATGCTTTCGACTTGCTCACCAAATCTATTCATTCCAAAAAAAAATTCCATCTCTTATTCCCTAAACTCTCCTGCTCCCCACCCATCCTTCAGCGTCCTCAAATGTATTTTTGACTCGAATGTCTCAAGAAACTCATTTTGCAATAAATGTTCGTTTCCCATTAATCGTACACTTTTCAAAATCCAATCTCACCCCTTCCCTCCAAATCTTCCCCATCACCCCTTCCCTCCAAAACTTCCCCATCACCCCTTCCCTCCAAAACTTCCCCATCACCCCTCCCCTCCAAATCTACCCCCTTGCCCCTCCCCTCCAAATCTTCCCCATCACCCATCTCTTTCAAATATTCCCCCTTGCCCCTCCCCTCCAAATCTTCCCCATCACCCATCCCTTTCAAATCTTCACCCTTGCCCCTCCCCTCCAAATCTTCCCCATCACCCCTTCCCTCCAAAACTTCCCCATCACCCCTCCCCTCCAAAACTTCCCCATCACCCCTCCCCTCTAAATCTACCCCCTTGCCCCTCCCCTCCAAATCATCCCCATCACCCATCTCTTTCAAATCTTCCCCCTTGCCCCTCCCCTCCAAATCTTCCCCATCACCCATCCCTTTCAAATCTCCCCCCTTGCCCCTTCCCTCCTAAACTCCCCCCACACCCCTCCCCTCCGAGACTCTCCCTCGCTCCTCCCCTCCTAGACTCCCCTCTCACCCCTCCTCCTCAAAGCGTCCTCCCCGCTTCTTCCCCCTTCCAACTTTCACCTTCATCTCCCCCAACCTTCTGCCTCACTCTTCCCCCTCCTCAAATAACACCTCACTGCGCCTCACCCAATCACCATCAAACCCTTTGTCCGCCCCATTCTTCCCTTTCTCCAAGCTATTCTGAAATTTCTGACACACCTTCAACAGCTCTCCCTACCTCTTCCTCCTCTTCCGCATCTTACCCTACCGCTCCCCCCACCCCCCCCCCCCTGTTCTGTATCCGATGCTCCCCCTTCCTCTTCTTTAACAGTATGGACCTCAAACATCCGGGGCCTTCACTCACACTTGACTGATCTCTCCATACAGGTTGCTTCTGACACACCAGACGTGATCTGCTTTACAGAAACTTTCCTCCTTCATGATGTCTCTGATTCCTTGGTATCTCTCCCAGGTTACTCCCTCCTCCGGTATGATAGACCTGAGCCTCGTC
Source organism: Myxine glutinosa (assembly GCF_964187855.1). Classification (NCBI taxonomy): domain Eukaryota; kingdom Metazoa; phylum Chordata; class Myxini; order Myxiniformes; family Myxinidae; genus Myxine; species Myxine glutinosa. The sequence continues at coordinate 39,748,047 of NC_136274.1, read as the reverse complement.
CTGGAGGTGGGGTTGCTATCTTTATAAAAAAAACCCTCTTCCTCACTCGCCCTGCACTGCCCTCTCTCCACCTCACCCCCAGGAATACCTTTGGCTACGGCTTCCCCTTCGCTCCCACCTTTTGTGTTCTGTACCGTCCACCAAACACTGATGACTCCATCGACATCTCGCTGTCTGATAATATGGACCAACTTCTATCTACCCATCCCAACTCTATCTTCCTCAATCCTCATATGTGGTGATTTAAATTGTCACCATGCCAGTTGGCTGGGTGTGGGTACCTCTCTCACCAGCCATGGCTCTTCAGCAAAGGACTTCTGTGACTCACTGGGACTGACACAATCTGTCAATTTCCCGACCCGGATCTCAGTCAACGGAGCAGCTTCTCTTCTGGACTTGGTTATGACCAACTTCCCTGAAAATGTCTGCTGCTCTTCTTCTACTCCAATCGGCTCATCTGATCATGTGCTTGTTAAAGTGGACATCTCTCTGACCATTCTCAGAGAGCCTCCTCAGCGTCGACGAGTCTGGCATTTCACTCAGGCCAACTGGCACGATCTTCAAGCAGCCATATATCATCTGGACTGGTCTCCCATCTCTAACGCCTCTGACATCAACTCATCCTGGGAATTCTTCCAAAGTAAATTGCTCTCTCTCATGCACAGATTTATCCCATCTCGTCTTCAGATGTCATACCCTTCCTCCCGTCCATGGTACACGGAATCTTGTGGTGAGGCTATTGCCCAGAAACAACTTGCTTTCGTCTCCTGGAAAGCAAATCCAACGGAAGGAAATCTCATTTCCTTTCACAAAGCCCGAAACAAGTGTGTGTCCACCCTCAGGAGAGCCAGGAAACAATATCTCTCCGTTCTCAGGACCAAACTCTCTTATCTGTCTCCCTCTTCCAAATCCAGGTGGCGTCTGGTCAAATCTGTTTCTGGTGTTTGTTCCCCCTCCATCCCCTCCCTCACCTCAAACGGCCACACGGCTGACTCCGCACGTGAAAAAGCTGAATGCCTCAACTCTGTGTTTGCCTCTAAATCTTGTGTCCCAAACCCATCCCTCTCTGTACCCACCATACCCAGTCGTACCCAGCTGCTCCTGGACTCTGTGTCCTTTCCTCCTGACAAGGTGGAAAAGTTTCTGTCAACCCTCGACTCTGATTCTGCAACTGGACCTGACGGCATCAGCCCACGGGTCCTAAAATCCTGTTCTTCCGCTCTTTCACTCCCTCTCTCTGTTCTCTTCACCCTCTCTTTTGCTCAAGGTCATCTGCCATCTGCTTGGAAATCTGCCAACATCACCGCTTTGCACAAAAAAGGTGCAAAAACAGATCCCAGCAACTACAGACCAATCAGCCTTCTCCCAATTATCAGCAAAGTCATGGAATCCATCATTGCTTCAGATATGAAATCTTTCCTCTTCTCCAATGGCTTGATCTCTGATCATCAATTTGGTTTCAGACCTGGTCACTCGACTCTGGACATGCTGCTTCTGCTTTCTCAACAATGGATGGAGGTCCTCAATGCCAAACAGGAAATTAGAGCTGTCTCCCTTGACATATCACGTGCCTTCGATATGGTCTGGCACCCCGCTCTGCTCACCAAACTCTCCTCTTTTGGTATCCATGGAAATTTCCATGCATGGCTGGCGGACTTCCTCTCTAGTCGTAGTCAACGTGTGGCACTGAATGGGTTTCCCTCATCTCCTCTTCCTGTTCAGGCTGGAGTTCCCCAAGGCAGTGTTCTGGGCCCTGTGCTTTTTCTGGTCTTCATCAATGATCTCTCTGACTCTCTTGGAAATCCTCTCTATCTCTTTGCTGATGACTCTACTCTCTGTCGCTCCATTCTTCATCCCGCAGATCGCCAGTTTGCAGCCTCCTCACTCTCGGCAGACCTGGACAAAATCACAGACTGGGCAAACAAGTGGAACATGTCTTTCAATCCTGACAAATCTCACACTCTTACGATGTCTCTCTGGAAAGACCGACTGGACAACCCTCCCATCCACTTTCTGAATAATCCTCTCCAAGAAGTTCTGTCGCTCAAGCTTTTGGGTCTCACTATCTGTCATGATCTTTCCTGGGAAAACCACATTTCAAACCTGGCATCCAAAGCCAGTCGCCGACTGGGCATCCTCCGTCGTGCGAAGTCCTTCCTTGGCACACCTGAGCTCCTCACCACATACAAGGCTTTCATCCGCAGCTCAATGGAATACTGCTCTCCCCTCTGGGCTGGTGCTCCTGCCTCACACCTAGCTCGTCTTCACGCTGTTGAAACCAAAGCGTTCAGAATCATTGGAATCTCCCGCGATTAAGCTAACTCCAAGGGTCTTTCACTCACTCACTGCAGGCATGTTGGTGGTCTTTCCGTCTTCTACCGACTCCTCTCTGGGCTGTCCCGCAAATATTCCTACAGGTCGCACAAGATCTGCCTGCAACCCGATGGTTAAACTGCCAAAATCAAGACTCTCTGCTCTCCTTCACTCCTTCATTCCTCTTTTCTCCTGCCTCTGGATCAAGCACCCTCACTCTCTTCAATCCCACTCCACCCTCCAGGTCTTTAAAACAGCTGTTCACCACCATCTCTTATCTTCCCCCATCCAAAACCTTGATCTTTTCTATCCCCGCTAATTTCACCCCAATTCCACTTTTTTTAAATACCAACTTCTGTCCTGGAAGTCCTTGGTGTCCTTGTGTTTGAAACTTCTCCCACCCACCCCCCCCCCTTCCCACGCCTCCTCCCCCCAAGCCCTCTCCCTCCCACACATGTCCCTGCTCTCAAATGTTGTGTTTGTGTGCTTCCCCTTCTCTCTCCATCTTGTCTTCCGCTCCCTCTTTTTATATATTTTGTTTGTCTGGTTGATTTGTTTGTGAAGTCAATGTTAGCTCTTTCACGAGCCTCGATTCAGTATACAAAAAAAAAAAAAACCTCCCAAGAAGAGAAGGACGTAGCGGCCTGATGGAACTCAACTAAGTGCACATAATGACAACTGTAGGATTGGCTGGATATGGAAAAAGTGCAACAGACTACTGATTACAATTTGTAAACAAACACAAAGACATCAAACCAGAGAAGGTATCCATAACCCACCTAGCAAAAAATTTCCAAAGACAGGTGCAAATGGAAGATGTCACACAAGAAAACGATACGAGTATAGCCCCAACAATTGCAAAAAAAAGAAGAAAAGTATCAAACGAAATATCAACAGATACACACCGACAACTGGGAAAATGACAAAATAACAAAAACAGGTGTAAAAGAGAGTTGGGCAGATTTAAAGTAGACAAAGAAGGCTCTTTGAAATGGCTAAGAACAGGTCAGCTCAACTGAGATTGAGAAAGAATCATTGTAAATGCCAAAGACCAAGGACACTATACCAATGGCTTTAAGAAAATGGCAGGACTGAATTAATCGGACAAATGTAGGTTTTGCGAGGTAGAAACAAATACGAGCCACCTCCTCTCAGGATGTAAAAAAAAAACTCGAAGAGCAGCTGTACACCCAAATGCACAACAAAGTATGTCGAGTAATCCACTGGCACATCTGCAAAAGTCTCAATATCTCAGTTCGAGAAAATTCGTGGAAACATGACCCAAAAGCAATCACTGAAAACAAGGAGGTAATGCTCATGTATGGCCGAATGATCCCATCAAGCGTGAACATAGAAAACAAGGTATTGCGACCGGATATAGTACTGAGGTACAAAAAAGAGAAGAAGTCCTTGCTAATTGAGGTGTCAGTCCCCAGCGATTTTGGCCTAAACAATGCAGAAATCAAGAAAATGACCAAACACCAAACCCTCAAACATAGGAGCAATACCCCTGGCACTCACCTGGTAGAATAAACAGTAATACGGCATTGACTAAAGGTATTTAAAACAAATTTCAATGGTTGCTAGAAGACAGGGCAGCATGCAGAATCATACTAACATAATCATAAGACTTTAAACAAACAAACAAAAAATTAACTATTTTGGGCCCCCCACCCCATATACCTCCTCAGACGCCAATTTTTGTAATGCCTTGAACAAACATTGGTACATCACGGGTGATTAAGGTTTTGCTGAAGTTTAATCGAAATTGCTTGTGTAGTTTCAAAGAAGAAAGTAAATACCTATTTATTTATTTATTTTTTTGGGGGGGGGGGGTCAAACCTGGACCCACTTTGACCCCCCGTATACCCCCTTAGACTTCGATTTTCTTAGTGCCATGAACAAACTTTCAGTACATCATGGGGGTGAAGGTTGTGGTCAAGGTTTTATCGAAATAGTGTGTGTAGTTTCAGAGGAAAAAGCAAATTCCTATTTTGGGGGGTAAAACTTGGTGTTGGCTTTGCGGTTAGGGTGCAGGCTTGGGATCCTACGATCCTGAGTTTGAATCTCGGTCGATCGCTGAATTAACGCCAGGGGGGTTGACTCAGCCTGTCATCCTTCCGAGGTCGGCAAATCGAGTACCAGCTTGCTGGGATGAATGATCCCGGTGTGTACCCCGGTTTAGAATAGGTACACCGTATCCCTGCGCATCGTAAGAGGAGACGAAGGGTTGGCGTCAGGAAGGGCATCCGGCCATAAAAGCATTGCCTCAAACAGGGAACCATGATTGTCATGGGGCCCGCAAGGCTAACCCCCACTCTAGCAGGGAAAAATGGCTTTAAAATGATCATTCATTCATTCAATCATTCATTCAATCATTCATTCAATCATTCATTCAAACCTGGATCCACTTTGACCCTGGTAAACCCTATTAGACCCCGATTTTTTAAAATGCCATGAACAAACTTTAGTCACAATACAAGAAATAAAATTTGTGCCAAGTTTGGTCACAATCCCTTCAGCGTTTTCGGAGAAGAAGTTGCAAGTGTTGACGGACGGATGGACGACGCGCCATCGCATAAGCTCCCTTGAACTTCATTCCAGGTGAGGTAAAAATAAAGCTGAAGAGCACCGAAGTTGTACCAGTGATTATTGAAGCAACGGGAATGAAAAATATAGAATTTTACAGAGATCTTAAAAACCATCCCTGGGAATATTACGACAAACAAACTGCAGTTGGAAGCTGTCCGGGGCTCGGTGACAATCCTCAAAAGAGACTTCAGAACAAAACTTTGAGAATAGGAAAACTTCACAAACTGGTCCATGAATCATGATCCCTTACTGAAACAGAAGTGGATACTTGAGTTAGTAGGCTATCCACAGTGCTCCAGCTGCTTGGTTCTGTGCTCTAGCTCATCAATAATGTGTGCTAGCTACTCGGTTCTGTGCTCTAGCTCATCAATAATGTGTGCTAGCTACTCGGTTCTGTGCTCTAGCTCATCAATTATGTGTACTAGCTACTCGGTTCTGTGCTCTAGCTGATCAATAATGTGTGCTAGCTACTCGGTTCTGTGCTCTAGCTCATCAATTATGCATGCTAGCTACTCGGTTCTGTGCTCTAGCTCATCAATTATGTGCGCTACGTGCTCGGTTCTGTGCGCTACCTGCTCGGTTCTGTGTGCTACCTGCTCGGTTCTGTGCGTTACCTGCTCGGTTCTGTGCGCTACCTGCTCGGTTCTGTGCGCTACCTGCTCGGTTCTGTGCGCTACCTGCTCGGTTCTGTGCGCTACCTGCTCGGTTCTGTGCGCTACCTGCTCGGTTCTGTGCGCTACCTGCTCGGTTCTGTGCGCTACCTGCTCGGTTCTGTGCGCTACCTGCTCGGTTCTGTGCGCTACCTGCTCGGTTCTGTGCGCTACCTGCTCGGTTCTGTGCGCTACCTGCTCGGTTCTGTGCGCTACCTGCTCGGTTCTGTGCGCTACCTGCTCGGTTCTGTGCGCTACCTGCTCGGTTCTGTGCGCTACCTGCTCGGTTCTGTGCGCTACCTGCTCGGTTCTGTGCGCTACCTGCTCGGTTCTGTGCGCTACCTGCTCGGTTCTGTGCGCTACCTGCTCGGTTCTGTGCTCTACCTGCTCGGTTCTGTGCTCTACCTGCTCGGTTCTGTGTTGAGTATGTATAGGGAAAAAAAGGCAAGAAAACCGCTATAATTTTGTGCGAAGCAATTTTTTGGCCTGTGGACTCCATATTAAAATCTGAACATCACCAACCAATGTAACTGCTCAATTTAATAAAACAAATCACTACTCTCAGGACACCTTAACCTGGCGACCGCAAAAAGCGCCAAGAGCAAATACCATGGCAGGAAAGTTTGCTCGCCCCGTTTCTTTAAACGAAGCACAGAAGTCGCAGCTCGGTCGGTAAAGCCTGTTCACAAGGACGATACTTTACGGGGGAAGAGCAACAACTCATTAACACGACGACAGCACAACCGAGACGTGTCCGCTGTGGCAGAGGATGAGGAGAATACAAAATGTCCAGTTTAAAAGGGAGATGCTTTACTTTGGGTGATGTTTCACAAACGAAACCACGATCAACGCGCTCACAGCTGCTCGGTGTTAAACAGCAAAACGTATGGCTGGAAAAACGTACAAAACGCACGATAAACGGATTCATCTATCCATTTCTACTTTGTAGAACTAACATCTGTTTCACCATCCCTCTCATCAATGGGTTAGTTTAAAATTTAATGGCTGACTGACTGGATAGGTGACTGACTGACTGGATAGGTGGCTGACTGACTGGATAGGTGGCTGACTGACTGGATAGGTGGCTGACTGACTGGATAGGTGGCTGACTGACTGGATAGGTGGCTGACTGGATAGGTGGCTGACTGGATAGGTGGCTGACTGGATAGGTGGCTGACTGACTGGATAGGTGGCTGACTGGATAGGTGGGTGGCTGACTGGATAGGTGGCTGACTGACTGGATAGGTGGCTGACTGACTGGATAGGTGGCTGACTGACTGGATAGGTGGCTGACTGACTGGATAGGTGGCTGACTGACTGGATAGGTGGCTGACTGACTGGATAGGTGGCTGACTGACTGGATAGGTGGCTGACTGACTGGATAGGTGGCTGACTGACTGGATAGGTGGCTGACTGACTGGATAGGTGGCTGACTGACTGGATAGGTGGCTGACTGACTGGATAGGTGGCTGACTGACTGGATAGGTGGCTGACTGACTGGATAGGTGGCTGACTGACTGGATAGGTGGCTGACTGACTGGATAGGTGGCTGACTGACTGGATAGGTGGCTGACTGACTGGATAGGTGGCTGACTGACTGGATAGGTGGCTGACTGACTGGATAGGTGGCTGACTGACTGGATAGGTGGCTGACTGAATGGATAGGTGGCTGACTGACTGGATAGGTGGCTGACTGACTGGATAGGTGGCTGACTGACTGGATAGGTGGCTGACTGAGTGGATAGGTGGCTGACTGACTGGATAGGTGGCTGACTGACTGGATAGGTGGCTGACTGACTGGATAGGTGGCTGACTGACTGGGTAAGTGGCTGACTGACTGGGTAAGTGGCTGACTGACTGGGTAGGTGGCTGACTGACTGGATAGGTGGCTGACTGACTGGATAGGTGGCTGACTGACTGGATAGGTGGCTGACTGACTGGATAGGTGGCTGACTGACTGGATAGGTGGCTGACTGACTGGATAGGTGGCTGACTGACTGGATAGGTGGCTGACTGACTGGATAGGTGGCTGACTGACTGGATAGGTGGCTGACTGACTGGATAGGTGGCTGACTGACTGGATAGGTGGCTGACTGACTGGGTAAGTGGCTGACTGACTGGATAGGTGGCTGACTGACTGGATAGGTGGCTGACTGACTGGATAGGTGGCTGACTGACTGGATAGGTGGCTGACTGACTGGATAGGTGGCTGACTGACTGGATAGGTGGCTGACTGACTGGGTAGGTGGCTGACTGACTGGATAGGTGGCTGACTGACTGCATAGGTGGCTGACTGACTGCATAGGTGGCTGACTGACTGGATAGGTGGCTGACTGACTGGATAGGTGGCTGACTGACTGGATAGGTGGCTGACTGACTGGATAGGTGGCTGACTGACTGGATGGAGCATTGACTGACTGGATAGAGCGTTGACTGACTGGATAGAGCGTTGACTGACTGGATAGAGCATTGACTGAATGGATAGAGCGTTGGCTGGCTGGATAGAAGGCTGACTGGATAGGAGGCTGACTGGATAGGTGGCTGACTGGATAGGTGGCTGACTGGATAGGTGGCTGACTGACTGGATAGGTGGCTGACTGACTGGATAGGTGGCTGACTGACTGGATAGGTGGCTGACTGACTGGATAGGTGGCTGACTGACTGGATGGAGCGTTGATTGACTGGATAGAGCGTTGACTGACTGGATAGAGCATTGACTGACTGGATAGAGCGTTGACTGACTGGATAGAGCGTTGACTGACTGGATAGAGCATTGACTGAATGGATAGAGCGTTGGCTGGCTGGATAGAAGGCTGACTGGATAGGAGGCTGACTGGATAGGTGGCTGACTGGATAGGTGGCTGACTGGATAGGTGGCTGACTGACAGGATAGAGCATTGACTGAATGGATAGAAGGCTGGCTGGATCGAAGGCTGACTGGATAGAAGGCTAACTGGATAGGTGGCTGACTGGATAGGCGGCTGACTGGATAGGTGGCTGACTGGATAGGTGGCTGACTGACTGGATGGAGCATTGACTGACAGGATAGAGCGTTGACTGAATAGAAGGCTGGCTGGATAGAAGGCTGACTGGATAGAAGGCTGACTGGATAGATGGCTGACTGACTGGATGGAGCGTTGACTGACTGGATAGAGCGTTGACTGACTGGATAGAGCGTTGACTGACTGGATAGAGCGTTGACTGACTGGATAAAGCATTGACTGACAGGATAGAGCATTGACTGAATGGATAGAAGGCTGGCTGGATAGAAGGCTGACTGGATAGAAGGCTGACTGGATAGAAGGCTGACTGGATAGAAGGCTGACTGGATAGATGGCTGACTGGATAGATGGCTGACTGGATAGATGGCTGACTGGATAGATGGCTGACTGACTGGATGGAGCATTGACTGACTGGATAGAGCATTGACTGACTGGATAAAGCATTAACTGACAGGATAGAGCGTTGACTGAATGGATAGAAGGCTGACTGGATAGGAGGCTGACTGGATAGAACGTTGACTGACGAGATAGAAGGCTGATTGGATAGAAGGCTGACTGGATAGAGCATTGACTGACTGGATGGAGCGTTAACTGACTGGATATGTGCCTGACTGGATAGAAGGCTGACTGAATAGGCAACTGACTGGATAGAGCATTGACTGACTGGATAGGTGGCTGACTGGATAGAAGGCTGGATGGCTAGGCAGCTGACTGACTGGATAGGCAGCTTACTGACCGACTGAATATGTGGCTGACTGGATAGGTAATTGACTGGATGGGCAGCTGATTGGATAAAGCATTGACTGACTGGATAGGTAGCTGACTGGATAGGTGGCTGACTGGATAGAAGGCTGAATGGCTAAGCAGCTGACTGACTGGATAGGCAGCTTACTGACTGACTGAATACGTGGCTGACTGGATAGGAAACTGGCTGACTGATTAGGTAGCTGACGCATCGAGCGTTGACTGACTAGATAGGTAATTGACTGGATGGGCAGCTGACTGGATGGGCAGCTGATTGGATAGAGCATCGACTGACTGGATAGGAGGCTAATTGGATAGGCAACTGACTAGATAGGTGGCTGACTGACTAGAGTGGCTGGCTGATTGGATGGATGGCCGGATGTATGACTGGAAGGGTGGCTATATAGGCAGATGGCTGACTGTATGTGCAGCTGACTGGATGGGTGGCTGCCTGACTGACTGAACGACTGACTGTATCGTGTTTGAGTGACTGGCTAGCTGACTGGATGGCTGTGTGACTGACTGAATGGAAACAGCCTGGTGGACTTACTTCCTTAGTCATTAACAATCCACCTGCAAAGTAGTATCCCCACCGTGCCCGCTTCGTACCAGGTGCGCTGCAGTCGGCGCATGTGCTCGCCTCCGCCGTGCGCAACTTTCGCAGCATCGAGAGGCCGAATCCGGACTGGCAGGCTCCGGTGGACGCCGGCTCTGGGGACCTGCAACGCAGTCGGCCAAAGTCTGGCAAGAGCCGCTGCTAAGCATCAACAGACGAAGAAAAGGAATCTGACAAAAAGACAAAAACCAACCAAAGAAGAGTAATCAGCGAAGCCAAGAGGACGAACGTAAACTCGGAACGGCATGCAACCAACCACGAGCACTTCCGGTGGTGGTGATGTCATCCTAACGGGACCTGTCAATCACAACAAAACCACGCCTATTCTCAAGGTTTATGACTGTCCCCACTCGGTCCCTGTCAACGACGACAATGATACGCCTCTCAGTCAATCCCATTGGGTGAACGCCTGTCAATCACAATAAACAACGCCCCTTTCTCGCTCACTGGATAAAACAATCCCGATTTTGTCGATATGATGCGCTGAGTTCCCAAAATATATAAAGTTAACAACCTAGAGAGAATTACTCAACAAAATATGAATGAAAGCCAGTTAAAATGATAGACAAGTGTACATATCCGCTGTAATTTGTGTGAATGATTTGCCTGAGATAACCCACTGTGTGACATCTTGGCAGGTGAATAGCAAGACAAGAGGACTCATCTAAAGTTCAAGAAGACCTTGAAAAGTTACGAGTACGGTCGAGTCAGCGGCTGCGAAACTTTTACCAATTAAGAAAAGGGACACTTCTTACACCCTATGACCATAGATTGTATTAAGTCAATGAAGGACATTGTTGCCATCCATAGTTTATTATCATTTGAAACATATATCCAGTACAAAATATTCAAGTGAAGGGGGAGCGGGAAGGGGGGAAGGCGGGGGGAGATACCCTTGGTGTTACCATTTGCAAATGATGCAAATTTTGGACGAATGCAAGTTTTGGGTGAGATCGACCAACCCTGTTTTTTTCTATGAATTTCAGATGTACATACATGATACATACATACATACATACATACATACATACATACATGTTTGCATGAAGACCGGACTTGATTCCTGAGTTGACTCAATACAGTTCAAGTTCCAGTATGGAGGTTCTGACCCCTGAACGTGCACAATTTGGGGAAAATGCACTGCTCCGCCAGGATCTGGACATAGTCCAGAAGAACACCTAACATAAACTTTTAATAAAATACAAGGTAACCAAAGATGCATACATACATACATGATACATACATACAGGATACATGTGTACACATACATACATGACACATACGTGACACATACATACATGATACATACATGATACATGCATACATGATACATGCATATACAAACATGCATTACACATACATTACACATACATACACGCATACATGATACATACATGATACATTCATACACGCTACATACATACATGATACATGCATACAGATACATACATTACACATACATACATGATACATACATATATGCATACATGATACATACATATATGCATACATGATACATACATATAAGATGCATACATACATACATGATACATACAAACATGATACATACATACATGATACATATATACATACATACATACATACATGATACATGCAAACCTACATACATACACACACACATTCATACATACATCTGGGTGTGGCATCCACACAGGTTAAAATATATTGATTCCTTGGAATGTATACAAAGGATAGCTACAACATGTGTACCATCGCTGATAAGCCTCACTTTTCAGGGAAAGACTGAGAAAACAGGATCTTCCAACTCGATAGTCTATCGACGTGCACCTGGAGACATGATTAAGACCTTTTGGATAGTCAAAAATAGGACAATAAAGTCACGCCTTATCTACAGGGCAAAGGCAACAATTCCATAACCTGAACACACGTTAAAACTACCAAAGCTGAGAGTCAATAATAACGAGAATCATAAACTTGTGGAGTAGCTTCCCAGTAGTTTTGATATAATTAGAAGGTTGACTCAATGCAATTCAAGTTCCAGTATAGAGGTTCTGCCCCCTGAACGTGCACACTTTGGGGAAAATGTACTGCTCCACCAGGATCTGGACATATAGAGGACTAAACAGATCTGCGTCTAGAAGGATACCAAACATAAACCTTTAATAAATATAAAGCAACCAAAGATGTGGGTCCACAACTGCCAATGACACGTGTTGGGTTCATTCATGGGATCACTCATAATCGATGCGGTTCTGTTCGGTGGGCCGAGGGTGACCAGTGATCAAACCACAAAGCAGACATGACCCCCCCCCCCCCCACACCCCGCCTTCCCATGCCTCCTCCCTCCAAGCCCTCTCCTTCCCACAGATCTTCCGATGTCCCTGTTATCTGCTGTTGTACTTGTGTGCTTCCCTCTCTCTCCCCATCTTGTCTCCCGCTCCCTTTATTGTATGTTTTGTTTGTCCGATTGTTTTTTTTGTGATTGATGTCAGTCAGCTCTTACACGAGCCTCGATCTTGTATACAAAACAAGGGGGGAAAAAAGACATATGCTATCACTTTCAATGACGTGGGCTAATCAAATGCTAATACCTTTCAAAACTAGACTTCATTGAAAACCTATTTTTTTCATAGCATTCTTGAGAAACAAGGACAGGGGCGGGGTCTCTGCACGACAAATTTGATTGGTCGTGATGATGGAAATGCCGTATTATTTTGCCCAAGTACTGATAAACGGCAGGGTTTTGAAAGTGCCAATAATGCGGGTTGTGTTCTGCAGAGTTCAACTATATAATTAAATTGAAATAAAATAAAGATTTTGAAGGTTGTCGGAAAATAGTCTTCGGAGGTTTATCACCGTTGATGCAGCGCCTTTTACATCACCTTATTTAACACTTTATGTTAGGTTTTCATACCTGTTGTTTGTAGCTTTTATCTTTATGATGATGGGGATATATGACTATAAGACCCGTCGCTTCGCCAATCTTTGACGGAAATACCAATCTTTGCTGCGATGCCTAATCTATGAGTGGTGGGGGGGGGGGGGGGGGGGATTCCTGGGAGATCCTGCTCTCATTGCAGGGATAACCAACGTCACGTGTTGGCATTTGCAGTTTCGACACGCGTGTCCATGTACCCAGAATTTTTTGGGGGGGGGGGAGGGGGGATCACATACACTCCCAGGAGTTACCCGAAGCTACTGTAGTTGGATCTATTGAAATCCGTTAATCCGTTCTCAAGTTATAACACGACAAACATACAGACAAACAGGCAGACAGACAAACAGACAGACAAACAGACATACAAACAGACAAACATACAGACAAACAGGCAGACAAACAGGCAGACAAACAGACAGACAGACAAACAGATAGACAAACAGACATACAAACAGACATACAAACAGACAAACATACAGACAAACAGGCAGACAGACACGGTTCCTTTTATAACATGGATTACATCTTTCGAACACTTTAGAACACAAATCGGCTTGTTTGCACTTCCATAAACATGCAATTTTAATAGCATTACTTTGGCTCTGAAGTTGGCAAAATTATACGCTGTCTCAACCAATCAATGTTGCTGCCCGCACTGTCCCGGCGGAGGAACATCGACATCTATCTATCTATATTATAAAAGGAGATCCAAAAAATTTGATCCAATTTGTATATGATCCCAAAAAATTTTTTTATGGGAACATGGGGCACGCGTATCAAAACTGCAAATGCCAACACTGGACCTTCCCTGCACGGAGCAGGATCTCCCAGGAATCCTATTTTTTATTCTTCCCCCATAAATTAGCCATCGCAACAAAGATTGGTATTTCCATCAGCGAAGCGACGGGTCTTATATTATAGTTTAATTGAAATAAAATAAAAGTTTTGAAGGCTGCAGTAAGGAAAACCCAAACAATCAAACTGGAAGTTTACGGACCTTTTTTTGGGGGGGGGGGGGGGGAGGTGGAAGAGAGACGCCGATACACCGTCTTTGTGGTACACCACATTATTTAACACGTTAAATTAGTTCTTCGTTCCTGTTGTTTTTGTCATTTATGAAGTCCCCAAAGCAGTAAGTTTCCTGTTTGGATTTGTATTTTATTTTATATTGACATACAGACAGACTGTGTGCGCATGCGCGTGGGGTGTTTATGAGTACAATTGCAAAAAGAGCCAAAGCACTAATATAATTCAGGTTTTTAAAAACGATTCTGATCCTACAATATTCAATATATATATAATTTGAGTTAAATTTAGTTCCTGAGTTCCTGAGTTATCAGACAGGACAGACATGAAGCAACCGCTTTACCCTGATTTGCGCATGCGTGCAGGGTAGGGTGGGGTGGGCTAGAGGTGAGGGGATTGGGTGAGGGGTGGTGTAAATAATACATCCAAAGGATCGGTCCATCGTGAATGTGACACGTGGACAAATGTTGGAAGGTCTTAAACGACCAACACACACACTTTGATCTGCTTCCCCCTGCTGCTCAGACCCTTGAACAACGGTCAGGTTTTTCAGATCCTCGAATTCGGGGGTCACGGCTGGGTTTAACTTTGAACCCAATCGATGACCTTTTTGGTTGATCGATCGAAAGCTAAGCCAAGATCTTCAGTTGGACAGTACAAAGACAATGGCATTTTGTGATCACAATGTCATTCGTGGACTAAGGACAAATACTCCGCCATATGGTGGATGGGATCTGAACCTGGCTTTCCCAAGATCGTATGACCCATCGGTTCAGGTGGGAACGCCAAACATAAGCAGGTGAACATATATCTACAGAGTAGACCTACAGCATATCACATGGTCAATGATGTCGGTTTCAGATCGTCTGATCGCGGATTTTAAGTGTTACATCCTTCGACAAACGTGTCCCCTGGTGCTTGAAGAGGAATACGACAGGCGGTGTTCGTGGACCCCGTCCCGCCTCGCCCCTCTCGGAGAGAATACCCCGCAGAGATTCCGCCAATAGGGGGAGCCCGGAGGGCTTTCCCGGCTCGAGGCGGTGCCTCGCGGGCTCAGCGCGTTGCACGGATCGTGCACGAGGTGCGGGAGTGCACGCGCCCGAACGTCGCGGGTCGCAGCTGCTCCGCGCACGGGTCTCCGCGCGTGCATGCGTGTTTCGGTTCGCCAGGGTACGAGCCACGAGGACCTCTTCTTCTTCTTCTTCTACTACCCGGCTGTCCGGAGGGTTATGACCGCGCCGTAACATGTCCTCGACTCTCAAAGGAGTGCGGGAGGAGAGGTACCCGCTGCACGCACTCGTGTGGCACAACCAGCACCCCGAGCTCGAGCGCCAGCTGCAGCGGAGCGTGGTAAGAGCGAGACCGTGCAGGTGCAGGCGTTGCCTCAGCACTCGCTGCACATAATATTACCAGCTGGACGTTGTCTCATCGTCCATGCAATTATGTTATACATAATAATATCTCAGTTAACTGGGAAACACATCGGTCACCGACGCACAGTACTGCTGAGAAGGTGCAGCGCACGTGTGAGCACGACGTACGAAACGTGCCCCGCGCCCGCCTCAGACAATGCACGAATCGCGTGTTCGCGGCTTCCGCGCCTTTTCCTCCTCACAGGAAGGGAATCTCGTTTAGCAGCTTTGCTCATTACCGCCGTCAATTTGGATTACAATGTCAATTCGACGACGCGCTGAGCGGATTCCGCAAAGGGAAACTCGTCAGGTCTTCACGGACCTGCCTCAGAGGCGCCGGCGGACATTCTCGATCGCACACCTTTTTGGAAGCCCTCGTGGTTAACTTCCGTGCGCGCGGATCGAGTTACCATGAACTGAAGGATCCACCGCAAGCCGTTGTCCGAGGTAGACTGTCTGTCTGAGCGCAAGCGATGTTTTTGGCAAATTGGCGGGAAAGAGCCTTCCGTGTGCTTGTGGACACCAATGTGGAGTAAGGACGCTCGTGTCGATGTTCGTTTCTGAGTTTCAGGGTTGGCCAGGTTCACCCCGTTTCTCAAGGTATGGCCAGGTGCACTGCACCACTCCACGTTGGTCTCGTGTGGGACTGGAGTGGTGGTGAAATCACCAGATTTAATAGAACCGCCTTTACAGTGCCACATCATATACAGAGGGATATGTACAGATTTATACCAACGACTGCCTCTTCTAATGACCCCATTATTCCCACCTTGATATGTCGGCTCTGGGTTTACTTGACAGGTGCCAGGCTTGTATATATATGTATACATGTGTATACATGTGTATATATACATATATATATATATATATATATATATATATATAAATATATATATATATATATATATATATATATATATATATATATATATATAAAAAAAAAATATATATATATATATATATATATATATATATATATATATATATATATATTGTTACGGACGCGGTTAAAGATGTTATTTTGACCGAGCGGTGGTGTAACCGCGACCGAACAGTTATTCCCCGACTAATACCCGATTTGCCCCAAACTTTGGCCGGATCGCGCCACCGCTATTCAATCGGGAAAACTCTAAAGCGACCGAATACAAAGAGGAAGAAGACGTACAGAAGAGTAATTGGATTTATTATTTCCACATATAAGTAGGAAGAAAGCAGTCACGTTTATTTACAGACGAGATTAGATACACAGTGCAACGCTAGCTTACCTACAGTCTTAATTAACCCAGGGACAGAACAAACAAGGACAGACTCACTCAGGGAATGATGATAGGACTGGCGGGAGATGGATGGCTGGTGGGATAGGGAGGTCCACTGGTCCTTCAGCACGATTGACTCGTTGGGCAGCCGCCGCTCCTCCGTGGCCCTGCTCCAAACTGCCGTCCAGGCCTCACGCTGCTGTGGCTGCAGTTTCGGTGGCTCCAGCTGCAGCAAATGCAGTTGCGGTGGCTCGAGCTGCAGTTCAACTCTGGACTTCTTGCTTGGACTCAACTCCTTGGACTCCCTCTCGTCTCTCGGTAAAGGCTCATCTCTCTTTGGAAACGCCCTGCCTGCGGGTTATATAGGCCCCACCCCTCAACCTTCGCGAACCTCCTCGATGTTTCTCTCCACACCCTCTCCAAGTCCAACCCCTTGTTCGTGGTTGGTTGAGTGGGGCTGACTCACTCCTCCCCTCTATGACGAGGTGGGGACCCGCCTTTCTTCCCCAACCCTGCCTCGTGGCCAATGGCGGCAATGCGAATGGCAATTGACGAAAAGGGGGAATGGAAGTTTTGGGAGTGGGAATGAAGGGAATCTATCTCTTTCACTGGTGCAATGGAGTATTTCAATTAATGGGAGACACAGCCTTACCCTAAAACACATAATAAGATATAAGCTATCGAACAGGGGTATTCTATGATTGGCTGTGGTGTGGATGCTCTATGGACTAATTATGGGACGCCCTTTGACCTTTACACAGCTCCGGAGGCAGGAGGCGCAGAATAAACAATCATAATAATACACACAATAAAAAAAATACAGTCCTCATATCCGCAACACTGCACCCTCCTCCTCTTAGGCACGTCCCGGGCCTACAACTTTTATTTAGTGTGACACGTAGGTGTAGTTCCCTCTACTTTTAACCTGACCCTGAGTGCGACAGTTTTAAAACATAAATAAATGTGTCCCGCTGCTCCATTGCACCCTGCCTAACAGACTTACGCCCACAGTTAACCGAATTGCGGAATTGGTCTTCAAACTATACATTGACGGTGGGGAGCATTATTTACAATGACTCTGTTTTTATTTACAAAACTAACCCAGGACCTGTAATTGTTCTTTCTGGGGGGGAGACAGTCTGCTCTGCATCAATGCACCATGAAAGCACCCAAAACGCACCAACACACCCTCAAGCACCAATCGGTGCAGTCACCACAGTTCATCAGTGTTCAATGCATGTTCAATAATAAAAATAAATCAACAACCCCTAACCCTGCAGGTGGTCTCTTGCTCTTCGGCTCCCTCTGCTGGCTATTATTATCTCTTCCAGTTGTTGTCATTCTCTCTCATTTTCTTACTGGTGGCCTATGTGACTGAAAAATGCACCCAATGTGTCCTTTTTTTTCTTTTTTTTTTTATGGCCCACAGGGCCGACTAGTGTGGTTCACCTGTGGGGCATCGGTGCCCTGTGGCTAAGGTCCGCCAGCAAGATTTCGGGCCCTCATGGCCGGTTCCAGCAGAGGGGCCATGCCCCAACCCATGGGGTCCATAAGTGGTGCTTGGCCACAGACATGTGGTCCATAATGTGGTGCATCGATGCAGACAGCTGGTTCTGAGAGTTCCGGGCGCACAATGGCCGACTCACGCACGCTCCCCTCGGCGCCCAATGGCGCACAGGTCATGTGGGAGACAAAAGAGACAAATGAGCGAGGGGTAAGGTCACAAGGGTACACATCAATAAGGCAATGCAAGGCGAAATGCGTACGGAGGGCGAAGTGAGAAAGCTCGTCCCTACCGTACGTCACCCCCCTGTCACCTACACTACCCTTGCCCTTACCCCATATGTACAAAAATCTACACATTACCAATCCGTCGCTACTGTCACGTCTCCCCATATTTCCCCTATACCAAATTCGTCTCCACAATCCCTCTACTTCAAAATTTGCCATCACCCAATTCATCATCAATCCTCATAAGGAGGAAGAGATGGAACATCAAAGCACAATGTCACACCCACGTCATGATGCGTCTCACATTCCAAAACATTTGCACATAAAAAATAATCAAAACAACCTGGCATGGTGTGGAGGTACTTGTCACCTCAGGTGAGTGGATGCAGATGGTGCGAGGAGACTTCCTAATCCTAACTATCCTCTAAATGACTTTAACACACTTTACACTACCCGGGGTCTTTCCCTGCCAATCCATTGGCCAACTTACACTATGGGTTCTAAAAACCAATTCCCATTGACCAAACTGTGGTGCTTCTCAATTTGGGGTCTCACTCCCCCGATTCAACATCCCGGTGCCCTTGCACAATTTCTGGGCTGGGGCGTGTAGCTCTCCCAGCAGGTCTACCCACCTGCACACCTCCACCACTGTAGTTGCCACCCGAGCTTACCTGCTCCTTAACCTAACCTATCTACTGGGGAAGGCCCCTCCTGGCTCTGTCACCCCTCGGTGCCCTCTGGCACTGGGCTACCCGGGTCCGTCCTCCGGATCCTCGGGCCCCATCCACAACAACTCTACCGGCTCCCAGAGCCCACCTGCGGCCTCACCTGGCCGACATCCTCACAGTGGTGGAGTGCCCAAACCAACTACACACACTAACAGGCTACACGCCCAGCCATTTCCACAACACTAATGCACCCATCCAAATACCATTCTTCCACCCGCACCACAGATGCCAATATCCAACCACAATTTACCTATACCCTCTACCTAACACTTACACTACCCGCCCCGGGTACTCGTGAAAGGGGTCCACTCTTCCCCCATTCACACCTCCGCACCATCCACTCCACTCCACAGTTCCCATCCTACTCACTCCACGACCATCCATTCCAATACTCCAGAAATTCCACACTACCATTTATTCCATACACCTGTTCCTCATACCTGTTGTTGCACACCTGTGCACTCACACCTGGTGCCACCTGCACCCTCCTTCTCCCTGGACCATTTGGTCAACACAACACACATCACCATCACCATCACTCAAACACTGCTCCACACACCTGTCCAGTTACACACCTGTGCAATCACACCTGGTCAATCACACCTGTTCACAATACACTTCTATACACCTCCAACACTCACACGGCATCATCTCATCTAACTACTCCCCTCTGAAACTTGCGCTTCCCAGTCGCCCCTTTAAACTATTGCGCTCCCTCGTCATTATAATCCACACTAATCTACCTGCATCCCCACTACAGGTATCCTTGTCACGAACTAATCTTAACGTTGCCTAATGTCATCTTCTAGGGCCCTACACACAATATCCTAACCCACCCGGGCTAGTTTTCACTGCCATACACCCCATAATCTAGTGCTCCTTTGCCCCCCTTTGTGAGGGATGACAGAGTTGCCATCCCACCACATGGGGCATCTCTTACTATAAATTTTGCTCACCAAATTCCAACAAATCAAAAATTTTCCAATTTCTGCCAATTCTACTCACTTTTATAAATTTCGGATCAAAACCACTATCACTATTATCATCATCACAGTCTACTTACTAATGCCTCTCGGTGCGCCAATTCACTTCCACAGCCCGGCTTCGTAAAGCCGAGCAATGAATGCGGGTTGTTTGGTGCCGGCGGCTGGATACGTCCCGCATTTGGTGCAGGGACAGGGGCTTACCCGGGCCGAGATCCCACGCACCACCTCGGCACGGAGCCATCCAATGGCCCGATCTCGACCTGCCGGAACGTCTCCACAAAAGGGGGTCGCCATGACGACCCTCCCTATCGGGATGCCCGCTCCGCCTAGTGGAGCACGGACGCGGCCGTTCGAAACGCGGCCCAGCGTGGATCACGTACGGCGGTCCTTTCGAACCCGCCGTGGTTCGGATCCCCGCTGGTCCTCGCGGCACGCAAAGCTGCCCGACGCGCACCAAGGGCCCGATTCGGCTATATGTCGTTCTAACCGCTAACCCGGTTACCGTCGATGCCTCACCTGCATGCTTACACGCATACGCTACCCCTTTCTTGCTCATACATCCAGCTGTTCCCATGCTCCTCGTCGTACCTTCTCTTACACACCTCGGTACACTCATTCCGCTCACAGACTTGGTCACACACCTGACCACCGAACACCTTTGCACACACTCGTCGCTCGCACACCTCACCAACACACCTCTTCGCGCCCCCTCCTCGGTCACCTCCTCTGTGACAATCACAGGTGTGCTCTCACTCGCACACCCAACCACGTGCCTCACTACCAACTCAAACGTGCATTCCCACACACGCTCTACCATTCCAGGTGTGCATCCTTCCATTCCAGGTGTACATCCTCTCTCACCTGTCACACCCAACTCACGCTTCGTGTCACTCTCACTACTTTCACCACCACTCTTGACAACGCACTCACCCTTACTTTTGACAGCGCACTCTTCCCTCATGCACCCGTCCGTTACACACCTTTCTCGCGCATCCTCTTGCGCACACTCCCCCGTTACTTCCGCCGTAACACTCACCACAGGTGTACACTCTCTCGTTACATCCTCTGTAACACTCACCACACCGCGCTTCCATGTGCCCCCTCGCACACGCGCTACGACCGACTCACTCTCGACAGTACACTCATTCCCTGGCGCGCACTTTTTCCTCACACACCCCAGAGTCGGACATTCTCGCACACCTCGTTTTTCGCACACCAGACCTGTCGCACACTTCACCAACGGCCTCTCACGAACACCCGGGTCCAAACCAATCCCCAAGCCGACTGGAGCTCCCCTCACATCATCTACATTTCCACGTATATCGCCACTCACCTTGGCACCTCGTCTCCTCACCTCCTTCGCCACCTGCAAACTCTTTATTTGATTAGTGAGCATCACATTATGAGTTGAGCACCGACCTTGTACCAATTCCATCACCTCCTCCTGGATTTCTCTTTTAGTTTCTGTCCGTCTTTTCTTAATTTCACTCACCTCTTCTTCCACTTCCTCTAATTTTTGCTTCACCTCTTTTATTTCCCGGTGCGTCTCCTCAAGTTCGTCCTCTAAGGCTACCGTGACCGTCTCTATGTGCATCCTCACCTGCCGGTCCTTTGTCTCCATTACTTCTG